>NC_020492.1:31073070-31079173 GCF_000184155.1 Fragaria vesca subsp. vesca | reverse complement strand
ACGTATCTCTCTCTCTCTCTCTCTCTCTCTCTCTCTCTCTCTCTCTCTCTCTCCAAGTATGAAGAGACTTTTGAAAACCTATCTCAAAAATGGAGAACACTCTACCTATTTATAGTGTCTGGAAAGGGAAAGAATGTCGAGTCCAAGACAAGAACAAAAGAAGCAAAATTGAACTAAACAACTGAAATCTTACCCGTTTAGGTGCTAGACTAGACCCCTAGGGTTCTAGCTCCTATTGTATAGCTTCAAGGAGTCATCGACAAATCCCTAGGAATTTGACACCTCTTGCTTGTTCATGGCGGTAGCCATGAAAATTGACTTTTCTAAGGCGGCTTGTAACATCCTTACTTATTTTGTTTTAATTAAAGTTTTGTGTGGTATTTAAAATGTTTTGTTTAAAAAAAAAAAATACATGATCTGCATTACACTGCAGGCTCTCTCTTCCTTTTCTTTTTTGCTATTCTTTGCTCACCCATCTTAGCAAGCAAGAGGTGTCGAGAGAGTACCAGCCTAAGCTTATAGGAGTAGGGGCTAGCTGGAAGTCTAGGAGTCTAGGTTGTAGGAGATTAGAATGGATTGGGAGAGTCGGCTAAAACCTTCGACAAAACTAGTACAGAGTCTCTAGAGAGGACAAATTTTGGGAGAGTTGTGGAGTGAGAGAGGAAACCTTTTCAATTTGATTTTCTAAGGTAAAACCCATTTCATCATCTAGCAATTTTTCAATTTCAGTTTTATAGTTTTGTTTATGGATTGCTATAATTCTTGTTTCCTTGTTTTGAGTTTAGTATGGTTCTTTTGTTTGTTTATAGTTAGTAATTTCGAATTCTCAGACTTGTTTAGACAGCAAAATGGAATTCGAAACGGAGGTTATTGTTTGGAATTGTTGTGGTTGAAGCTCAAGAACATGGTTCTTGAGTTTGGGTGTCCAAATCAAATTTTGGATCCTTTAGTTTCAACCGTTGGTTATGTTTAAAATCGTTCTATGTTCTAGAAATCTGTTCCTTTCCATTCTGAAGCTTTGGAACTTGGTTTGCTACTTCAAAAGTCGAATTAAAACTCCAAGAACCAAGTTTTATTCCTGCTGTAATTTTCCAGAACTCTGCAGAAAAGTTGATTTTCTTACCTACTTTGAGGCATGATATCTTTCAGCTCAGGCCTTTGTTTTGAAATCCGAAAGTAGCTTTGTAAACCTTGTATATCTACCTATGTGTGTGTTAAATTTTAGAGGATTTGGTTAATATTTGGTTTGTCTAATTGCTTGCCAAAAACAGTAGCAGATTCAGCCAAAAGCTGAATTTTCTGGGTTTTCAGATTTTTGCTTCAACTTTGAGAGAGCCTAGCTTTCTGTTCAGGGCTTTGTTTTCAAAACTTAAGCTATGTACTTAAAGCTTGTAACCATCTTTCAAATAGGCTTTGGTTCAGAAACTTTTGTGGGATTTGAGTGAGTGGAAAGTGAAGCCAAATACAACATCTTGCACCCTGTTTTTAACACAAAGCTGAAATAGAAACTCAGTTTTAAATTAGTTTTTGTAGCAGCTGATTTAGTTATTTTTCAGTAGCTCTTTAAATAGCTTCTAAGTGTTATTTAACTTCTGTTTCTTAGTAAAGTAATAGTTTTCTTATTTTTGTATGTTACTTATAACATAGTTACTAACTCTAACTCATCATTCTTTGTATGTACTTTACCTTTTGGTAAGGTTCCGGAGACGATTTTGGTGATCCACAAGTTTAAGGAGTGAAGTTTGAGCTCGAGTTTGTGCTGTGCAAATCGAGGTAGGGTTTGATGGGGTGTTTGTGTTGTTGTTATTTATGCTATTACATGGTTTGTTTGATATTGGATTGTTGGTGATATTGATTTGTTTGGTATTGAGTTGTTTGATATGAATTGATTTAAATGTTGGATGATATTGAGATCTTGAATTGATCATGATATGTCTATATTTGAAAGCATGTGCTCTTATTTTGAATCTATATTACATGACATTGGTGGAAAACGAGTAAGGTTGGAGGTGAAATTGGAATGAGTTTTTGGGAATATATGAGATTTTGTTATTAGGAAATCATTTGTGTAGTTGAGTTTCCTCATGGGTTGTCCTCGGGATTTATGATTAACCCACACGTGCACAAATGTAGGGAAAGTATGCCTTTTCGATGGCGGACATCGATAAAACGATCTTATCGGGTTGCGGATCGGAAGACCATGAGTATAACAAAACGACTAACAAATGGAGAAATTATATTCGAGGGTGAAGTGAGGTGTAGGAAGAGAGTTGAGTTCATATTGCATCCATGCATTCTTGATATGCCATGTTTGTTAGTTTGCTTTATGTTTGATGATGTTTTATTAATATATTAACTAGCCCTACTGAGCGTTGCTCACCCTACATCAAACCCCTTGCAGGTGGTATTCGTGAAGCATACAGAGTGTTATATGTAAATTAAGGTTTTCATGCTTTGTTTTGTAAAATAAGGCTTGAATAAAGAATGGACGTTTTGAAAAGAAACGCTATTCTAGTTTGTTTGTAAATGCTTTAAGGATGTGTACTATAAGTGCGCCTTCTTATAAGGCTTGTAATCTAAATAAATGTATGAAGGTTGTAGTTTCTTACGTCATGTTACGATATCTATCTCATTTTAATTACGGATAATCAACTGTCTGTAATTAGAGTGTGATTCATGCCTTAACTCGAGCTTAGTCCTTTACTCGAGTTGGGGTGTGACAAAGTGGTATCAGAGCATTAGATTAAGATCTTAAGGAAATTAGAAAGTCAAATTTTTAGGTTATGTTTTGCTTTGCTTTGGTATGCTAGTTTCTTTGTCTTGTTGTGTTCGGGCTATAAGCATGTAAACTTTTTGTGATATATATGTGTGTGTGTGTATATTTGATAAATGTGTTTTGTTTTCTTGATATTTTGTTCACTGTTTAATTATTTTGTCTGATACTTATTTTACTATTGAGATATATTAGGATTATAATCTTAACTTCTAGTTTTAAGATTTCTGGGTAGACCTATGCCTTAGTTTTTTCGTTTTATTTTGAAATCGAGATGATGGAAGCTGGGAGCCGAAGTAATGTGGAGTTTGGTAACAACTCTGGAGTAATTGCGGC
Source organism: Fragaria vesca subsp. vesca (assembly GCF_000184155.1). NCBI lineage: Eukaryota > Viridiplantae > Streptophyta > Magnoliopsida > Rosales > Rosaceae > Fragaria > Fragaria vesca. The sequence goes on along the minus strand of NC_020492.1, from coordinate 31,076,064 downwards.
CATTCAAGAGATGGCTAGTGCAATTAGGGAGAATTATAGAGGAAATTAGATTGAGAATGCTGAAGATAGAGTTTTAAGGATTCAAGGTGAATTTCGCCAGTGTTCAAAGGGAGCACAGACCCAATGATTGCAGAAGAATGGGTACGGCAGATGAAAAGGAGTTTGACGAATAAGAGGATTCCTGACGATTTGCAAGTGATTATTGCTTGTACCTATCTGGAGGGTTAGGCGTACCGTTGGTGGGAGTCCGTGCTCTATATTCCAAATAATGTGATTACAACATGGGCTGAATTCGCGAAAGTCTTTCTCGAAAAATATTTTCCTTCTACTCAGCGTCGTCTGAAAGCTAAGGAGTTCTCCACTCTTCTACAAATGAAAATGCACGTGGGAGATTATCAAGCTAAGTTTGAGGAGTTAATGCGTTTTGTACCTGAGCTTGTGCCAGATGACTATGCTAAAGCAAGGCGTTTTGAGGAGGGTCTGAGACTTTCACTTAAAGAGAAAGTAGTAATGCTCAAGCTTGATAGGTACATTGATGTAGTCGAACGCGCTCTTATGGCTGAACAGATGGTACAAGAATCGAAAGAAAATTGGGAAGTTACTAGTGGAGGTGGATCCAGACCAAGTAATAAACATCAACGACCTAATCCTCCTTGATATTTGCCTGATAGTCGACCTTCTCGACCTCCTATGATCTATTATCAATGTAGACAAGAGGGACATGTTTCAAAAGACTGCCCACAGTATCAGGCGCCTCGAGCCCCACAACAACAATATCGTGCTCCAAATACTCAATACCCTATTGCACAAACCTAATTCTATGCCCCACAACAACCCTATAATTTATAAATAAATATTTATGTAAAAATATCAAGAATGAATTGTGCAAATTTTTGTCCAATATGCATAGACATTTATTTATTGTTATTGTTCTTTTTAAACGAGACTTGTATTTGTTTTTATTGAATTGAATCAAGGAACTTATTTTGTTTTGGCATTTGATTTTAAATTCATACTTATATATTTCATTTTTTCTTAAAACTACTTTGGTACATAAAATATTAGTCATATTGCTAACGGGGATCGGGGCGGGTATGAGAACCTTATCCCTAATAGAGACGGAGACTGGGACGGGGACGGGGACGGGGACAGGGACGGGGACGGGGAATCCCTATTATCTTATTACGGGGATTTGGGGGGTTATAGAGATGAATAATGAAACAAGGTCTGGGTATAGTTTTTTGAGCCCTAACCCTACCCTTCCCATTGTCATCCCTAGGCTGGAGGCGCAGGCAGGGCCATCGGCGTTGTAATTGCATCGTCTGCCTCCTACTGACATGGTCGACCACCATGGTTTATCATCCAACAGGTTCTACAACGACCAAGAAGTCATTCGTACTTCACCAACAGAACATCTTCAGGTGATACCTCAATTTTCTTTTCAATCCTTATAAGATTGTTAAGAGGTAGGGTAAGACAAACCTTAGCCACCCCCTTGCTGAATCTGGCATTGTCAACTTGCAGTACCTCTCCAATTGTTTCTTCGATAGTCTAGTTGTTGGCGTCATCGTCAAACCCGTTGGGAGTCCTTCAATCTCCACTCATATCCATACAAAGTCCAAAGGGACAACCATAATGTTAGAAAATTCATCGTAATCATTGATCAGGATCATTGCTCTTTGATAACCCTATGGCTCTCCCTTCTTCACCCGGTTCATATCAGGCTCATTGCAAAAGGTGAAAAGGAAGCGATCGCCTCTTATCTACACATCCATAGGGGTGGAGAGCCGTCACATGGTGCGAATGACGCTCCTGAACAAATCAAAAGCCACCGCACGCACAGTGTTTAGGCGGCCTACAAGGTAGAACCACGGCACAACGAAGCCCTTAGTCAAAGATACCCCAAGTCCACTGGTTCATCACCTAGAGAGAGTTTGGAGACAAGGTTTGCCTTCATAGACGCAATAGAAGCAGCCATAGAGAGAAGCACCAAACAACAACAAAATTTTTGTAGCAAACCCTAACCCTATTTTGAAAGTAATGATTTCATTTAAACAGCTAGTGACTACAATCACTTAAGATGACATCCCTTACAAATTCGGGAGCAACAACAAACCAGCTCTGGCTTTCACTATAGTTCAAAGCATGATTTGCGAGGATATGGGCTACTCTATTAGCCTCACAAGGTACATGGAGAACTCTAAAATCTGCATACCGGTGAAGAAACTCTTTCACCTCTGCTATGATGGTACCCAAGGTAGAAAGATCTGTATCTGGTTGCGATACTGCTTGCTGAAGCAGCAAACAATCAGTCTCAAAAACAATCTTACTGATATGCAAAGTTTCAGCTAGTTTCAAACCCTCCAATAAAGCTATCAATTCAGCATGGAAAGGAGAAGTAACTTGTACGAGAACCTTACCAGCCCCTGCACGGAACTGCCCGTGTTCATCTCGAATTACAACTCCACTTCCTCCTCTATGGATATCAGTCACAAAAGCTCCATCGCAGCTGCATTTATACCAACCATGCCTTGGTTTTTCCCATTTCTTTTGTCTACCAACAGTAGTTCCAAGGCTTGAGGTATTGATTGCTGTGAATTCTGTTAACCATCCCAAACTAAGCAAAGCAGCTTCACTGGGTCTTTGTCTCTTATTCTCCCATAATTGAGTGTTTCTATTTTTCCATATGGACCACATAATTATAAGCACCTTTGCAAACACATCTTTGGTCACAGTACCTACCAATGTCAACAACCAATCTTGCAAGTTCACATGGTTAGCTGCATTATTTGGAATGGATGCAGTAGACCATGTTTCTTGAGCATAAGGACAGTGAAGAACAAATGCNTATTATCTTCAAGAAACTATGGTTTACAACATGAGACAACCCATCTCTCCTTCATACCCTTTACCTCAATAAACTTTTGCTTCGAGTAGGTAGAATATGGTCACAAGACTCCAAGTATGTAATAGCCACCTTACCTCGGGAACTTT
>NC_020492.1:31060252-31072396 GCF_000184155.1 Fragaria vesca subsp. vesca | reverse complement strand
TCGAGTAGGTAGAATATTGGCACAAGACCTCCAAGTATGAATAGCCTACCTTACCTGGTAACTTTGCATTCCAATTGCTTCCACAATTTACACATGGGATCCACAGGTGGTGGAGGTGCTAATATTGTTCCTATGGCAATATCTTTGGCTACAAAATATGCACTTTTTGTAGTAAAAATACCTTTCTTATGGAAATGCCAAATCAATTTGTCAGCAATTGGTCGTCGGCTCAGTGGGATGGATAAGATTAGATCGACATCCGCTGAGGAGAAACATCTTTCAAGTTTCTGAATATCCCATGTACGAGTTATAGGGTCTATCAGCTCTGCAACCAGCTTTGGGGCGTCTCTGGGAGGAGGGGATGATGGACAACGTGGAAAGGAATCTGGAATCCACTTGTGGTTCCATATATCAATCTGATCACCAGTACCAACTCTCCATCGTAGGCCTTGAGTCAATACTTCCCTAGCTGATAAAATACTACGCCACGAAAAAGATGGACGTGACCCTAGACGACGTGTATGAGGAGAGCAGAGAGAAAAGCGTTGTGATATCAGGGTACGAACTTGTAAAATTAAATTAAATTATTGTAATAGAAAAATAGAAAAATATACAGCGAATCCAATATATGGTGTGTAGCATCATCCAAGATTCCAAGTAAATATTGTGTTTTGTTTTTGTTTTTAACTTTCTATGTGCACGTATAAGGACCTAAAATTCACTTGTTACCAATGTGCAAGGACAAGATATGAAATAAATATTTTAAAGCAAAAGAATAGTCGCCTAAAGAGAGTAGTCTATGCCTCGAATGTAAGTTATGCAATAGAAAAGTGAGGTAATAGGCTTATGTTTAGAAGGCTCCTATCTTTATTTATTATTATTATTATTTTTTTATATGAACCAAATTAGTGAAAATAAAATAAGGTAAAGTGATTGTAATTTCTTGTTGTTGTCAAAGATATCTCAATTAAAAGACAAACAGGTACCTTAAACCCTCTAACTCGATTTATATTTGAAATCGATAAAACTTGTGCTCTCTATAGTTATAATATAGAATCTATTGACCATATGTTTGCTGAATGTTCTAGCAACACTACTATTTGGGCAAACTGCAATGATTTACCATCTCCTACAGCTCACCTTTATGTAAGAGAATGGTTAAACTTTATTTTTAAGAATGCTTAAGTCATAGAAGTAAAAGATTGCTTGTTTTGTTTGTTGGCAGATTTGAAAATCCTGAAATCATGTTATTTTCCAATGTGGACAGTATAACCACTCCTCAGCGATTGTTGTTACGGTGTGCTTTGCTTATTGAGAGATCAACAATCAAGGATCCTTTACCTCTTTTGTTGTCTGCATCAAATGGATTCCGCCTGCTCCGAACTAGGTTAAACTCAACTCTGATGGCTCAATGTTAGACGCTTATGTGTCTGTTGGTTACTTGGTTTTATTCAAAGAAATTCTGATGGTAATCCTCTTGTGGTTGGTGCTCAATGCCTTCATTTTGCAAATGTTCATGTTTCTGAGTGCCTTGCCTTCATAGACGGTCTTTTAGTTGTCAAGCGATTTTCAACCACGTACAAGAATCTGCAAGTAGAAGGAGACTTGTTGTTAGTGATCAACTTTGTCCGAAATCTAGCAAATGTTGTCTTGGAGAATGAAGCCAATTCTACGAGATATCTTGCATTTAGTTTACTATTTTGTCAACATCTCTTTCACCCATATCTTCCGTGAAGTAAACTTCATGGCAGATGTTGTAGCGAATATAGGTCATGCTCTCAAGTGCTCAAGATTTGGGTTGGTCGTTTCCCTCCCTTGCTTTTGCTGCTTTTTAGTTAGATTATTCTTAAACCGGTTGCCCTATGTGCTTTTAGTTGTAGTTTTCCTTTTCTATTCAAAGGAAAAAAAAAAAAAAAAAAAAAAAAAAAACCCAAAAAGTGAAAGCATCATAGGTAACTTAAGCAAAGAACTGGAATAGTTCACTTGGCCCAATGTACCATCTAAACGTGGTGTATTTCCATTCCTTTAACAAGTGACATGACAATATTCTTGCCTAAAAGAAAGTAGATAAAAACAACGTAATTGCCTAAATTAACATTGGGGCTGTCTATGATAATCTAGAACAAAAAGAGCAAGTGTACTAACATGGGTTAGTTACCCGGAGGCAAGAAGACGAACCAAATGACCAGAGCATTATTCTTCACGCCAGAGAGCATGTTCGAGGTCGCAACATGGCGAGAATGGGCTTGTTGGCTAACATTGCAGTTTTTTGAGAGTGAAGTAGGATAGAATGATAAACGGGCTCCCTGAACCAAACAAAGTCAAGGGAGCCAGCAGGAGAAAACACTGCCCTAATGGATCTAGTAGGTGCTTGAGAGAATTGGAAGCTAGCCGGTGGGCCCAAAGTGGATAATATCTCAGTTGTGTGGACTGAGCTATTACAAATGCTATTAGAGCATGTACGTCCTATGCCTAAAGTATATGGCAACTAGGACATCGGGCCCTTAAAAGGAGGGGGGAGGGGGTTGATTGTGGTGAGCTGACTGAGCAGGTGATTGAGGGCATTAGAAGTTAGCAGGTGCACGTGTCCTACATCGCTCAAGAGAAGTAAGTTTCTGAGCTTATAAGTGCAGAATCAGCTCCTTACATTGAGACGTGTTTTGAGGTGAAACCTCAAGAACAGAAGCGTGAAGCTGATTGGCTTAAAGCGAACAATACCTTAGCTGTGTGGACTGGGCTGTTACAGATGATATCAACATGTCCCCAGTTGGAAGTGTGCAGATGTGGACGTCAAGCCCCTTAACAAGGGTGGATTGTGGTAATTGATTAAGCAGGTGGTTGAGGGCTCTTTACATTGAGGCATGTGTAGAGTTGGCTCCTTACATTGAGACATGTTTTGGATGAAATCTAAAGAACAAAACTATGAGGGCTGGTGGGAAAAAAAAAAGACAATATTTCAGCTGTGTGGACTAAGCTGTTACATCTGGGTCAATGGATCAACACACTACCAGAAGAAAGGTTTTAGCCGACGAAAATAAAAAAACCAGGCCGACGAATTATTTTTTCGTCGGCTAATTTAAAATTTTCATCGGCTATGGTCAACTTTAGCCGACGAAATTTTAATTTCGTCGTCTGAATAATTTTTTTTGTCGGCTATAGTCTGTGAACTTTAGCCGACGAAATTTTTAAAAGTTTAGTCGATGAAAAATATAATTTCGTCGGCTAAAGTGCCTTATATTTGCAGATCTGGACAACAACTCATCTGGGAAAAAAAAACTATATGTAGAACCTTCAAACGCAAAAAAGCCGTGAAATAAGATATGACCAGAATGGTGAAATACGTCCATGGTTGAAAAATCACGGTATTCCGGTAAAGTCTCGGTGCCGATAGTTGCGGTCAATGCAATTCACCCTTATTATTCACTATGCTGCAGATTTGGCGTTTGGTGTCCAATTGACTATTATGATCCCTTTCCGGAAGCGTAACGGCCCTATGAGTCCAACTCATTGCTAATGCCATGACATATGGGCTTTTTTGGCCATCGAAGTCCGTTTAGGGTTTCAAAATGCAGTTTTCTTATTTCCGATTAGAGTTGACCGTTCTGATCGAGCCCTTAACGTTGTCGAATCCAGTTGAATTTTTTACATAGACATCTTTCGTCATAATGATCATATCTGACAGTCGAATTTTGGTTTGTGAATTTTAGTCATCGGAATCACAACGTGTCTACTATTTACCGTTATTATTTCCTATGAGGAGCCCTATCGTCGGAAGGTAAATGTCTCAAACTTTTTATATAGGCGGTTACGTCTCATTTACGTGAAAGTTTTTCGTGTGGAAGGTTTGACCAAACTACGTAATATAGAGGGAGATATGAGCGTTTTCGTGAATTTATAGACTTTAGCCGACGAGATATTAAAAAAGTCGTTAGCTAAGGTCAGAATTTTTTTTGCGGTAAACCAAATTTGGAGGAAAATTTTCAAAGGACTTTAGCCGACGAAAATATATGAAAAGTCGTCGGCTAAAGTCGAAAAATTTTCAACCAAAATTTTTTGGCGATCAACCAAAATTTTCAAAAGAGTTTAGCCGACGAAAATAAATAATTTCGTCGGGTAAAGTTCTTTATATAGGAGTTATACTGGAGGTGGATGGTAAGAAGTCATAAAATCAGAAAAAGTTCCAGATTTTCTTCTCGGCCTAGCTCCGCCGTCAAGCCACCGGAGACCGCTACACTTGTCCCAAAAGCTTCGCCGTGTCTCTACTTCATTGCTGGACAGGTGGTGCATTGAGTGGCGCCGCCGTGAGGGATAAATCAAGCTCCAAAACTCCGCCGGTTCGGATTCGGTGTCGATCAATTTTCTTCTTCCTTAGGTCACCATTTGGTGAGTTCTATATATGGATAAGTTGAGTTTGATTAGTACTACATTCCCCTAGAATTTGGTAGCTCGATTCGGTGTGTGTGAGGAGAATCGAAGATTTGAATTTTTTAGGGTTTAAAATTGGGGATTTTTATATGTTGATTCAATTGACCTGTTTAGGCTTAGAATTGGGCTTCGACTTATTCTAGAAAGTTGTTCGAAATGTTGAGAGGAAGATTCTATCAAATTTTGGTGCTGATTGGAGGTGGCCGAAAGTTTCTGCAGTTTTTTTTTTTCAAAAACCAGCAACTTTAGCAGACGATATTTAAAGTTTATTCGTCGGCTATAGTATTTTTAAATTTTTTATAAGGTTTAGCCGACGAATTATGGCATATTTCGTCGGCTATAGTTATTTTTAAATTTTTTTATTAGGTTTAGCCGATGAAACAGACTATATTTCGTCGGCTATAGTCTGGGAAAAAATTTTTTATTTACACGACTTTAGCCGACGAATATCTTAATTGTTTCGTCAGCTAAAATCTGGGAAAAAAACCGACGACATGTTTTTCGTCGGCTAAACTGTGGGACTATAGCCGAAGAAATTTTTTTTTTCGTCCGCTAAAGTCATCGCCGACGACCTTTTCCCGAAGAAATCTTAGCCGACGATGGTGCGTCGGCTAAGATCTTAGCCGACAAATTAAGCTAACAGACCGACGGAACTTTTTCGTCGGCTAAAGTGCTTGTCCTGGTAGTGACACGACATAATGAGACACTTACAAAGGCCTTGCCCACATAGCCGTCTAGGGTCACCGGGGTCACCAAGGCATCATCCTCCGAGTCCTCATAGTCAATTAAGCCAATTTGGTATATGAGCATTAACTATTTTTTCTTATCAAATAAACAGTTAATATGCTATAAGTCTATAACTAGTTTATTGTAAATTGGACTCATGGTCTCTCACTCACACATACATCGGATGGTGAGATATAGTAGTGTTTTGCAAGACCTGGTTGTGAAATGCTTGATGTGTGAAACAAGAGAATTCATTTTCAAGTAGTATATCTTCATTAATCCAATTTCTGTGCTTGCTTGCATGTAAAATATATCTTTCATGTTTGTCACGATTTGACTATAACTCGAGGATAATACAAGAATAGATATTCCCAAAAGCGACTGCAAAGTCTTTTCATGTAAAGTGTGAAGAGAACCACTTTGAGTTTGATGTCCAGCGGTATTGGAGCAGTGTCCTGGTGGAAACTTGTTAACAAGGTCATACATTTAATTTTTCAGTTATTTGTTTAGAGCCATTTACATGTAAAAATTGGTCAAACTCATGCCTCCCAAAATGTAATGAAAATGCAGCACACATGCACCTATCACTGTAATTGTGAACGAGTCCTACCCACCTATCACAACAATCTAGCTATTAGTTGGAAGATGGAAACATTCACATGCATTAGAGCCTCTCTGTTTGCTTACCAGCTTAGCTTAGCCTCTCAGGTCTGCACACATACCAGAAGGGAAGGGATGAGAGTGTGTCAATGTCATGCTCGTAATAATGGTCACATTTATTTCCTTCACTTTCCCACCCACCTGTTTGAACTAACCTAATCTTGAATCACACACAGCAAACCCATTAATTCCATCGTCATCTTTCTCTCCCCTCATTCATTCCTCATGCAACCCTCTCTTTCCCTCTTTGATATTCTATATTACCAGCTAGCTTGCATTGATATTTTCAGTTGTTTGTTGTCTGTTAATTAGTGTTTGTTAGCTTCAACCATATTACATGGACATGTCTCCAAATCTTCCTTCTTCTTAATCTCATTCTCCAAGTTCCCTTCCTCTTTTGCGCTTAAAACATCTTTTAGTTATTAGCTGATCATTGATCCGGGAGTGGTCTGATAATGGAGATAGAGGCGGCGAGAGGCGGTGGCGGTGGAGGAGGAAGAGGTGCTTACTTGGTCTGGGAAGATCTAAGCGTGGTGCTACCAAATTTTTCAAAGAATGTCCCAACAAGGAGGTTGCTCAATGGTCTGAGTGGGTTTGCTGAGCCTGGTAGGATCATGGCTATTATGGGTCCTTCTGGCTCTGGAAAATCAACACTCCTTGATACTCTGGCAGGTTCTTCATCTCTCTCCTTTTCTCACTCTCCTTGATACTCTTGCAGGTTATTTGATTGTTCAGTTTTGGTGCTTTTTATGTGAAAGTTGTGCAACCCAATACTGTTTAATCACTCTAATGTAATACAAGGAGAACCCAGTTTTCTTTTTCTGTTTAATCTAATTCATGGAGTAATTTTGGTATTTGTTATCACTTTTGGTGCTACTATAAGCAAACAAATGCTTTTTAAGCAAGCAGAGGAGCGCCCAAATCTCTGGAATGGTTATGGGACAACATGAAAAGTAGTTTTTATTAAACTGAGCTTTAGTCAATGTGTCAAGTTAAATGGAATTGAGAAATGAGATCTAGATAGAATTGGGACTCTAGGTGAAATTCCTGCTTCTGTAAAAGAAAAAATTGCTAGAATTTATCAGTCAACAGATTTTCATGAATTTCACACTTTCTCCAGAAATGATGTTGTTAGTGTCTTTTAGATAAATTTTGGATTTGGATGTTGAAAGATCAAGAAGAAGAAGTGAAGAACAATTAGAAAGCCTACCTGTATATTCTTGGTTTTTTCCCATTTGAGGGTTGAGGCATCGCATGGCATTACTCTTGATCCCCCAACATTTATGCTACCGCCATCAAGATCCACCTATAAGCAATAAAAACAAGGCAGTTTGACTGAATGGTAAAAAGTCTTTTACTACCAATTCCACCACACTTGTTGCCATATTGGACAACTCCTTTTCAATTCATTTATGATGGATTGGAAACTGAGAGACAGGAAGACAAAATTGAGTGCTGTATGACTAGAGTAATTTTCATTAGCAGGGACCATCCCTAAATGCTAACATGGGCTTCTGAGCTGCCCTTCTTAATGGTTATTGAGGTGGCACTTGACCAGCTTCAGATTTTGTTACGAGTTTCGATCTTTTTTGGGTTGAATATGGTAGCTACTAATTCCAATTATCATGAACTAAATGGTTATAATTTTCTTTTAAATTTTGTGGTACTGAGACAGGTAGACTGTCAAGAAATGTGGTCATGACTGGAAGTATACTTTTCAATGGGAAGAAGAAAAGACTGGCCTATGGTGCTGTTGTAAGTATAATTCTAAATCCGAAGTTTTGTTTGGGTAAAATAAAAGGAATACAATTCTGCTCTCGTTGAGAGTCGAACTCAAGACCTCCCGCTTACTAAACGGGTGCTCTAACCAACTGAGCTACGAGAGCTGGATGGCAAAATTTCCTTTTTGTTCGCATTATATTAATACTTCATGAACTCGTAATAAACTATTATGCAATTTCAGGCTTATGTCACGCAAGAGGATGTGTTGTTAGGAACGTTGACAGTTAGAGAAACAATTACATACTCAGCATACTTGAGGCTTCCAAGTAGTTACACCAGAGAAGAGGTCAGGAGCATTGTGGAAGGAACTATCAATGAAATGGGCCTCCTCGACTGCGCAGATCGCTCTATTGGAAACTGGCACTTAAGAGGCATTAGTGGTGGTGAGAAGAAAAGAGTGAGCATTGCACTTGAAATTCTGACAAGGCCTCGCATATTGTTCCTTGATGAACCTACTAGTGGTCTGGATAGTGCCTCGGCGTTCTTTGTTATTCAAACACTCCGAAGCATTGCTCGTGATGGGAGAACAGTTATTTCATCAGTTCACCAGCCAAGTAGTGAAGTATTTGCACTCTTTGATGACCTCTTCTTACTATCTGGCGGTGAAACTGTTTATTTCGGAGATGCAAAGACGGCTATAGATGTAAGATGGAAAATCTAGCTCGACCCTCAATGCAAATTCTTCATTCTTGGTGATTCTTGTTAAAATCATTTTCGTTTTGTAGTTCTTTGCTGAGGCGGGTGTCCCATGTCCTAGTAGAAGGAATCCCTCTGACCACTTCCTACGCTGCATAAACTCAGACTTTGACAAAGTTACTGCCACACTGAAAGGATCTCAAAGAATTCGTGTAAGCATTATTTCTATAGCACCATTTGTGTATCACCACCACCTATAACTTTCCACTTTCCCCATGAAATAATATGCAGGTAATCCTTCTGTGATTCTCAGGGTTATCAATTTTATACTTCAAATAGTAACAACACATTTTACAAACAGAGAAGGTAAAATGAGTCGCATCCAGAAACACAAAAATTGAATTTTACAAACAAGAATCCCACAATTTAGGAAACATTATCTATTGACCTGATTGTGTTGGAATGAAATCACTCTTTGTCACTTTCTACCCTGGTAGCCACCAATGCAAGCCATTTAGTTTGTCATTTCCTTTTTCATCTTGTGTTGGTCTGCACCTTTTCTTTTCGATATTGTTTGATATCTTTTTTTAGTATATATACTAAGGTCAATTTGTGATCAACTTGTATCAGGATGTCCCGACATCGGCAGATCCCCTCATGAATTTGGAAACCGCAGAGATCAAAGCCAGGCTTGTTGAGAAATATAGGCGTTCAAAGTACGCACATAGGGCGAAAGCTAGGATGCAGGAAATATCAGCAATTGTAAGTCTCAATGCATTTCATGATTGTAGAACCTAGCAGACCTCATCAAAATGCAATCCCTTGCTTCTGCTTGTTTTGTGCTATAAAAAATCAAAGTTTGTTTTGAAGATAGAAATTTCTTCACTTTGTTTTAAATCTTTCAACTAAAAGTTTTAATTGAAAGTACAATTAGAAAATTTTAGGTTTAAACAATTTAAACTTTTTCGATGACCTTGAATTTTTCTTTAAAAACGTGTTGGTGAACTTTTTAAACATCCTCACAAAATACCAATGTAGCAGGTTGTGCAATTAGAACATTCTAGGTGTAAACAATTTAAACTTCTTTTGATGACCTTGAATTTTTCTTAATAAATGTCTTGGTGAACTTTTTATACATCCTCACGACATACCAATGTAGCAGGTTGTACAATTATGTTCATTTTGGCTTCAGCAAAAGTTTCTTACAGTAGAAGGCCAGAAATTATAGTTTATGACTTCTAATAGTAATGACATTATAAATTCAATAGTAATGACATTATCATAAGCGTATATGAACTGGTCCATATGATGCAGGAAGATCATGTCATCGACATGCAAAGTGGAAGTCAAGCAAGCTGGTGGAGGCAACTTTCAACCTTGCTCCGAAGATCATCTTTGAACATGTCTAGAGATGTGGGTTATTACTGGTTAAGGATATGCATCTATATATTGGTATCAGTATGTGTTGGTACTATCTTTTTCCATGTTGGCACCGGCTATACTGCAATCTTTGCGCGGGCAGCTTGTGGTGCATTCATAACAGGCTTCATGACATTCATGTCGATTGGAGGTTTCCCGTCCTTTATAGAAGAAATGAAGGTAGGCTAGTATAGACACAGGAATACTTTTGTAGTTACTTTAGGGTTTTTCTCATACCCTGTTTTATTCTTGTAACAGGTATTTTATAGAGAAAGGCTCAATGGGTATTATGGAGTTTCGGTGTTCATCATATCCAACTTCCTCTCTTCATTTCCGTTCTTGGTTGCAATTACTCTCTCTACTGGGACTATCACCTACTATTTAGTGAAATTTCGGACGGAATTTTCTCATTATGTCTACTTCAGTCTCAATATATTTCTCTGCATTTCTGTGATAGAGAGCCTCATGATGGTAGTAGCTTCTCTGGTTCCCAACTTCCTCATGGGAATCATAACAGGAGCTGGAATCATGGTAAGTACATATATCAACTAAAATTTTGATCATATTTTCCGTTTTTGCATCCGTCAAGTCAAAGCATCCTTTTTCCAACCGAATGGTTGTGTGAAGGGCATCCTGATGATGACTGCTGGTTTCTTCCGCTTACTGCCGGATCTTCCCAAACCATTCTGGCGCTACCCGATTTCATTTCTCAGTTATGGCTCATGGTCAATACAGGTAATTCCTTTGTGTGCCATGTATTTAGATTTTAGAAAAGATTCTTCCACAAGATTCTTCCACAAGTCATCATACTAGCCGGGTCAAATGTGTCATCTGATGTATTATTCTGTTAAAATGGTTTGACAGGGAGCCTATAAGAACGACTTCCTTGGCCTTGAGTTCGAGCCCATGATAGCTGGTGAACCAAAATTGTCAGGCGAGTATGTGGTCACACATACATTTGGTATCCCATTGGACCATTCCAAGTGGTGGGACCTGGTTGCTATTCTTGCTATTCTTGTTTCATACCGGGTTCTCTTTTTCCTAATTCTCAAGTTCAAGGAGAGTGCATCGCCATTGTTTCAGACACTCTATGCAAAGAGAACACTACACCATCTTGACAAGCGGCCTTCCTTCAGAAAAAAACCATCTTTCCCTTCCAACAGGCACCAACCTCTTCACTCACTATCTTCTCAAGAAGGTCTTAACTCTCCACTCAATTAGGAAGCATCTTATATGTAATACTGAGAGGTTTATATGCAACAATATATGCTTTGCCTCTATTCAGAGTAATCTCTTCGAACATGCAGTTTATGTAATTAGTCACTTTTGCTTAGGAAAGTTCATTCCGAACGAAATAGGAAGTTTCTGTTTGAGTTTTATTTGCAGAAACTGTTTATTTTAATTTTTTATAATGTGATTGATATCATATGAGGAATAACACAATGCATGGGACATTCACTGATTTATATGGAAATTATTTTAGACTTAAAAGCTGCGGCCTCATTCACATGTGGCAATCCATGTCATACCTATGTCATGTTCTTTGGCACTTGACAGTTTACAGTGCTTCTTTAACCTTTCTGTTTGGGATTACACATTATTTGTCTTCGTCAAAGTAATCGACCAGAAGAAAACTACGAAATTAGTAATAAGATGTGATTACAGAGTAGTTAAGTTGTGATTACAAGTCAAGTAACTTTAAACCACATAGTCCGTTTGTAATTAAGTTGAAAGTTGAAACATTTATTTTATCGAAACTAAATGACTACTTGATTGGGAAGAGACATAAGAATGATGAACTATTCCACTATGTATTTATTTAATTTTTTTTTTGGAAGGAAAAGAAGGAATGTATGCTTGATGAAATAAGAGAAACTGTGAGCAACTTGAAATTTGAATTTGAGATGAAAGATTTGGGAAAACTCGGTTTTGTCTAGGCCTTGAGCTATAATACTGAGCTTGTGGAATACTGATCCAACTCTACATATGTCCAAAACATGCTCAAGCAATTTAACATGCACAAAGTGTATCATGCTAGCACTTGCATGATCAGTCGAAGTTTACATGTAAAGAAAGAACCATTTCGTCCAAAAGAAGATGACAAGTAAGTGTTGGGAGCTGAAATTTCCTATCTAAATACAATAGGCACATTATTGTACTCAGCTCAATGCACCCAACCAAATATTGCATTCTTAATGAACTTGTTAGCTAGATTTAGCTTAGCACCAACACAACATTATTGGAACGGTATAAAGAACATATTCTGATACCTAAAAAGAACCATTCACTTAGGTATGTTGTAACCCTACAGAGAGACAAGAGGGACCACATATATATGGAACTGCATTATGTGAAGCAAATGTCGTCGGCCAGAAAGATGTCCCCTGGACTGCTGTTGACGGCAAAAGCACCGCTGCGTACTCTGAAACCCCCAATCATGTTTATTGATTTATATGTATCGATATGTGTTCAATCGGAAAAAAAAATTACCAAAAT
>NC_020492.1:31029303-31060186 GCF_000184155.1 Fragaria vesca subsp. vesca | reverse complement strand
TTGTATTTATTATGTATCGATATGTGTTCTAAATACGGAAAAAAAAAAAAAGTTTAAAAACCTAAAAATAAGTGACCGAAAATTAGTCTTAAAAGAATAGTTTGTTTTTGTCATTATGAAGCTAAATAGGTTAGCTCTAAAGACTCTCCTCTCATAACCATGTACAATCTCGTATTTTAATTTGTAGGTGCGAGTATAGGCCAAGTTTAGCCCCGAGGTTTCAGCTGCTTAAGCAGCTTATAAACCAATTTAAGTTGGAGTAGCCGTTTGGTAAAACCAACCGTTGTCAATTATAATCTAATCTCACGACTTCCAATGTATAATTTGGAAGCTGCTACTTCGTTGCTTCCAGATTAAGAGATTTCACAAGTTGTGGTTATCTACCCATATTGTCCTCATCTAACATGTTATATTAACTGATTTCAGCATCCCATTAGTAAATTGTTGCTTCTACGTACTCTCTAAAATTTCCAGATTCGTCGATAAGCCAAAGTTCACCAACTCAGCAAATTTTTCGATTCAAGTTTTATGCGAGTTCGGAAAACCCAATCAATAGCCAGAGTCGTCGGAAAACCCTGCTAAACAGTGAAACCCCTGAGCTTCTCTTCCTAGAGATGCCGGCTAAACAAAATAACCCCAGATGGGCGTTGGTGGCAATGAGAGGATTTGAACACCTGTATTTCAATGAGCTATGGTGGCCGGAAGGAGAATATTTGGTCGGATAAGTTCGCCAATCAACTCCGAAATGGGTCGAAGGTTCTGGGGAACTATGAACATCATGACTCATTGATCATATGCTGCTAATATTTATACTCTATGCATAAAATGATTGGATCCCTTTTGTAGAAGTTAAAGATGTCGTATTTGCTATGGATGCTGCCAGTGCACCAGGCCCAGATGGGTTTCTAGGGACTTTTCATCAATCTTGTTGGGATGTTGTCGGTTGATGTTGTTGCATGTGTGAGACAATTTTTCGTGTAGAACTGGCTGCTTCTTAACATGAATCGTAATTTATTGGTTCTTATTTCAAAAGTTCAGGATGCTCATGAAATTGCTCACTTTCGACCAATTGCTTTCTCCAATTTTCCTTTCAAGATAATTCCAAAAATCTTGGCTTCTCAATTAGGACCACTTGCTGCTCGTATAAAATCTCCAGAACAATCTGCTTTTCTTCCTGGAAGGAAGATTTCGAGTTGCCAATATAGTGTATGAATGTTTCAATCTCTTGTGTCGTAAGGCCTATGGTTGTGATGTGGGGATCAAAGTGGACATTGCTAAAACATTTGATACGCTGCATTGGGATTTTATACTTAGAGTCCTCAATAATTTTCTGTAGGCCTAGGATCGGTATCAGACGAATCAGTATAAATTAGAGAGTGGAACATTTTAGTGATTTACAAATGCATCCTCATTAGTAAAAACTCAAAACATCTTACAATTCTTATAGGAACCTTTCTCCCCATTTGTCTGAATAATATACTTTATAATTTACATCTATATGTGTTTCACTTAAACTGTTCCAATGAATCGAGTGGAACTAATTTAGTTGTTCGTTATACTATGAGACTTTCTTTTACTTGCATAGTAAGCATTGTCATCATTTGAGAACTAAATACACCTATAAAATTAAATCTCGCTATTATAAGAGTTTTGGGGCCGAGTATGGCAACAAGTAGTGAATCCTATTTAAAAGAGTTTCTGAATCGGGACGGTTCGGTAAATTCGGTATGTATTAGACCCATACCGAACCCAACCCGTTTGTTACTTATCGGTATCGGTTTCTCAGTATGAGATTCCCAACCCTAATTTTGGGTTCTCTAATATTTTTATCAGCTGGATCATTACTATTCTTCAGTCAGCAAGGTAATAAATTTTAATTAATGGTTCTCCTTATGGTTTTTTCTCTTGTTCTCGTGGTGTGACTTGTGAGGCAAGGGAATCCTCTTTCTCCATTATTATTTTGTCTGGTCGAAGAAGCTCTAAGCCGTGGTTTATCTATGTTTCTTGGTTCGAGTCGATTGAAACCTATATCTTTTCCTAGAAACTGCACTCTCGCTTCTCATGTTTTATATGCATATGGCTTTGTTGTTTTTTTTATTGTGGGGATAAGTATTCTCTTAGCCACTTGTGAAGGATTTTTGATCGCTATAGTGCTACTTCTAATCAATATATCAATACAGAGAAAAGTACTTTTTATCTTTGAGCCAAGTATTGTCATAGGAAGGCACTAATTTAGTGGATATTGGAATTTCGTGCAGGTCAGTTGTCTTTTATTTATTTGGGGGTCCTAATTTTTGTGGTAAGCCTCAAAGGTGCCATCTTCAAGTTATTGTTGATATAGCAAAATCAAGGCTTATGGGTTCGCAGGGACGACTTCTCTCTATGGATGGTCGTACACAATTGGTGCAATCAGTTTTTCAAAGTATGTTGTTTCATAGCTTTTCTATGTATCAATGGCCAGTGTGCCTTGTCAAGAAATTAAAATCATATATGGGCACGAAACTTTATTTAGTCTGGAAACATTGGGACTCGGAAGATCGTCACTGTTCTTTGGGCTCAAGTTTGTGTCCCGAAACAAGGAAGGAGGGCTTGATATTCGTGATCTAGCATCTCTTAATTCAGCTGTTATTCTGAAGTTTGCTTGGGACTTTTTTTCTTCTCATTCTCAATGGGGAAATTATGTTCAGTCAAGGTAGAGGTGGCAAACGGGCCGGCACGACCCACTTAATTGGGCTTCAGGCCATGCATGGGCCGGCTCATGCACGACGGCCCACTTCTTAACAGGCTCGAGGTTGGATCGGCCTATTTACTCGAACATAAGGCTCAACCCGGCCCACGGCCCAAGCCCATAACGTGTCGGGCTGTTCTCGGGCCCGGCCCATAAACGGGTCATGTCGGGCCTATTTCGTGCCGAAATTTGAAATTAGTCGAGATGAACACCACATAACACCGCTTCTATTCTCATAATCTTAACTTTTAATTATACACAATAGAATAACAAACCAAAACTAATTCACACTTTCTATTGATATTTTTTTCTTCGTCAACAAACTAAATAAATAAGTGATAAATGCTCGTTTATAATTAATAAATTTTTAGGAAAATTTTCTTATGGGTTTATGGGAATCAAAATAAATAATTATTAGTATGTAAGTTTATTGTTCACACTCAAAACTAAGTTTATTATTTATTATAAGAACTGAAATTTGTTTAGTCTTTGTGGTTTTATTTTAATCTGAATGGTCCTTAAAGTCACGATTTTTCATCCAAATGGTTCTTCCGTCAATTTTCTCAGTTAAATTGCTGACATGGCTGTTAAATTGCTAACGTGGCCTTTAACGGCTATGTCAGCAATTTAACTGAAAAAATTAACGGAATGACCATTTGGATAAAATATTGTGACTTTAAAGACCATTCAGATTAAAATAAAACCACAAGGACTAAACATATATCAACTTCAAACCACAAGGATTACACAGTATTTTAACCTTATTATAAATATGTTAACTTCATATTATAAAAGAAAAAAAAATTAGAGCAGGTCGGGTCGTGGACCTAAATTTTTGTGCTTTGGCCGAGCCAGGCCCATTAGAAAAACGTGCTTGGGCCGGGCCGGGCCGTTAACGGGCTTGAGCTGTGTTGGGCCGCTTTTTAACGTGTCGTGCTCATGATTAGCGCACGGTCTGTTTGCCACCTCTAGGTCAAGGTATCCTATTTTATCTAATTGCAAGTTAGGTTACCGTAAGTCTTCGATTTGGTCAAGCTTCCAATCAATTGCTTCTAATTTCAAGCAAAATTGCCAACGGTTGATTGAGGATGGTAAATCTGTGTGTTTTTGGAAGGATAAATAGCTTCAAGCCCCGTTTTTGGAGACTTTGGGTACCTCAAATTGGTCATGCTTTAACAATCTTGATGTGGCTGATTTTATTTCAAATCACTCATGGCATCTTCCTCTTTTTTTTGCCACACTTTTCCGGTCTTGGCTAGCCATATCTCAGATTTGGCACTCCTTCTTATTGATGAGTCAGATATGCTTATTTGGGAGCCGGACCTTCGGTGAGTTAGCTTTCTCTGTTGGCTATGAGCTTTTGAGGCATCATCAAATTGCCAAAGATTGAGCTTCTAACATATGGCGGTCTTTAATCCCACCTCTTTACTCTTTCTTGGTTTGGAGAATTTTATTTGATCAACTTCTAACTAATGATCAAGTGAAAATTGGCGGAACTCATGTTGTGTCTATCTGTCAGCTATGTTATTGTTCTGGTGAGAAATCATTGCATTTATTTTTACAATGCCTTTTTTCTCAACTGGCCTGAAGATGGTTGAATGCTCAATTTGGCACTTCTTTATCTTCTTTTGACTCTTTGTTAGAATCTTGGGTAAGCTACTGTTGAAAGCCTTTCTCCTCGCAGTTTTCTTTATTTGTGGCTAGCATCAGGCATGTTTACTTTCATGGCACTATGGAAGGCTTGGAATAAGTTGAGGTTTGATAATCGATCTCCTAATTTCTATACAATGTGTTGCTCAATTATGGGATGGATTCGGCAAATTAGTTTTTTTGTTCCCAGTCACTATAGGGGTGTGATACCCAATTATTGACCTCTCTTGGAGTTGCTCCTAAATGTGGTAAGGCTCCCAGAATTCAGCATGTCTTATATGGCAGTCACTGATTTTTCCTTGGATCAAAGTAAACACTTACGGTTTGGCAAAAGGTAATCCTAGTCCAGCATCTTGTAGGGGTGTGTTTCATGATGCCTCATGTGGTCTTTAGGGAGTTTTTGTCAATCACTTGGATGAAATACTTCCTTTTATTCTGAACTTTATGTTGTTATCTCGGCAATTGAAATTGCTTATGCTAGAGGGTGGTTCTATTTATGGTTGGAAAGTGACTTTGTTAGTGTGGTAGCTTGCTTCTCTTCCAGGTCTTTTTCTCCTCCATGGAACTTAAGAGTTCGTTGGCGCAATTGTCTTTCTATAATCCGCCAAATGAATTTCTGTTGCAGTCATATTTTTAGATAAGAAAATATGGTAGCTCACAAATTGGCAAACTTGGGGCTATCAAATGCAGCATTTACTTAGTATGATAACCCTCCTACTGAGCTCGATAAGTTCTTACGGGCTGATTATTTGAGTTTTTCAAATTATAGTTTTTCATAATTGGAGGTTTGCCTGGTTTTTATAATCTTTATCAGAATATTTGAAGAAAAAAAAATATTTATACTCTCCTTAAACTCATTTGAACAACCATGATCAAATGGTGGTGAACTTAGACCATTTCAGTCAATTTTTGATTCATGCCTTTTTTGGTCATTGTCTACACTCGACCCACTTTTATACTAGACACATAACTACTGTTTTTTTAGAACAAAATTCATTAATAATTAAAAAATTACACCATGTTAGAATGACAGGTTATGGCTCTACATCATAACACATTCCTACAAAGATCTATAATTACGGGTCCGTCAACACACATTCCTACTACTTTTGTACTCACAACACTTTTAAAATCACAATTTACCAAACACTGGGCAACTTAATTTAACAGCCGAGTATTCTCACAGCACAACTAAAACTAATTAAAAATTAACCACAACCCTCCCAAACTGGGAAAATTCTAGTATATAGCCCTGCATACTATGCAGATCCTACTAGAGTCCAATTTAGCTTAGGTCATCGAGAGTTTTGCAAACTTTTCAACCGGGAAACCTTCCCAATAGGTTTTTCACCTTCCTTTAAGTTTTATGTTTTTATCTTTAGTAAAAATCAAAAATTGACGGAGCATGGTGGGCATATAAGTTTGAATTTATGTATCTCAATACAAATATAGATCTATCCTCTTCACTCAAAGGTAAGCAGTTAATTTTTCATTAAATCCATTGCTACCAAATTAGATTATTTAGCAGAAGCTAAACTTTCTTATAAAGAATTACATGAAGAAAGAAAAAAATTAAGAAAATTAAAAGAGTAAAGAGACAAGCTTCCTAGAAGTATCAAGAATTACTGGGATATTATTTTCCAGTTATAAAGAAGAATTTACGAGTCAAGAGAAGAAATTGAAGTTCTTCAGGAAACTTTTGAAGAAGATCAAAAACCTCTTGATATTTTGAGCATCGGTTAGATCCGCCCTAGCTGGTATCAGAGCCTGCTTGGCTCAAAAGCAGGAAAAAGAAAAAGGTTTATGCCACAAAGTTGGCTTCTCTTGACTAACAAGAGAAATCCAAACTCAAAAATTATCAGTCTTTTTGTACTACAAAAGGAACAGACAAGTGAGAAGTGTGCTTTCATTCAAGGCACATTCAAGAAAATCAGTACTCCATTGAATACGTTTGTAGAGTATTAAATACGCTCTACGACGAACATATTCATCTTCAAAGAGAAATCGGAGTAGAAGAGCTTGATCCAACAAGACCAAGCTTAATCGAGTTCCTAGATCGTTTATCTAGGGATAAGACGTCTGATAAGATATCAGATCAACTCGAGAGATTTAATCTACGGATAAATCAGCTTGAGGAGATTAATTCAAAAATTACCAAGCTTGAATTCAAGCTAGATTACCTCAAGGAAAAACAATATCTAACAAATATTGAAAAGAAATTAGTTCATACTGAAACTCTTGCTAACAATATTCATCAGCAAGCAGTAGAACTAAGAAATACTCAAGAAAACTTGAGAAAGCTTTTAGAAACCCTCATCTCCAGAATAGGATGAATCAGAGAATAGATCTAAAAGTAAAGCAGGAAGATGTTAAAGCTATTGGCTTTCATCGTCCTACATAAAAACTTGCAGAAAATGTGGAAGCAATAATTCATCAGCAGAATTATAATATCGCTTATCTCCAAGAGATAAGTATTGATCTCGAAATTCAATTTCGAGAGTTACACAACAGAATCTCTTGTCTGCAAAAGATTGTAGAAAAGATGAAGGAAGGAGAAGGCTATGAAAAAATAGATGAAGAATCACTAGCTCAAAATGTAGCTAGTAAAATTATCATAAATTCTCCACCCCTACCAATGGGAGAAAGCAGGCTAAGGTTTAGTGAACCAAAGCTACTTGAATGGAAATCATCAAAATCTACAACCAAGAGAGACATAAAGATGCTGAGTAGAATTCTCAGTAAACCGAACACAGTTCCTGTGCAATTAATAAACGCTCAAGAATTTGAGTATAATGAAATTGAATCTAGCATGCGAGAAGCATCTGCTCCTAAATTTAGATTCAACGAGATCTATAAGAAACGATCTTTCATTATAGATTCTCACAGATTCAAGATTCTTGAATTAACAGTTCCAGCCACAGGTGGAGAAACGGATATCAAGTTGATAACTCCAAAAGAAGTAAGTGAAGCTTTTCAGAAAAAGTATTCCTATATGCATATCGGTGCAGTTCAAGTAGGAATAAAACTCTTAGCCAGAGATGGTATTGACTGTTCTGTTCTATGTGTCTTACAAGACGATAGAATAATAGACTTCAAGAGAAGTCTGTTAGGAACGGTAGAAGCTTCTTTATGCAACCAAGTTGCATATTTCAATGTTTTTCCAAACTTCACAACACATCTCAGAGATGCTGCTCACTGTCTAAGATTGAGAATCAAGACAGATGGAATTTCTATGAAACAAGGAATGATGGAACTAGCGATAGATTATCGAATCTATTATAAGTTGATGAGTTCAAATGTAACACCTAACACCAGGTTTCTAAATAGCCCTGGGATTACTACATCTGTTCTCACCAATCCAAAAAATAATTCTCAGCAAAAACATGTCACAAAATGGCATGAAGTAACTTTCCCAAGAGAATGGAATCTGACCCCTCCGGTCAGACAGCTTGAAAGCTTCAATGCTTCAATTTACGAAAACATGGGGGGAAAGATTAGCTTACAATTTCATAGGCATTCCTTTGCTAATTATGAAGAAGCTAGCACCTCTGGAACTAAACCAGTTTATAATGAGGAATCCTTTGAAGAAGAGGACATTAAAAGGCCTATGAGAATGTTCCAGGCAAAAGAACTAAGAGAATTATATGCACAAGTTGAAACTTGTGATTCCACAGAAGAACTTGAAAAGATTATGAAAATAATTTCTCAAGTTCAACTAGAAAAGAAAAAGAGGAAGATTCTTTCTTATCAAGCAGCAAAAGATGAACCAGAACCATCAGGAGCTTCGATGGATACGGATCGTGAAAGACAAAACCCTCTAGAAGGTGGTCATACTGTAATATAGAACATCACCAACAATCCAACTAAGATCATTCGTGAAAAGAATATCAAGCTTCAAAAATGACAAGCTCCTACAGGAAGATATGGAGAACGAAGTTCTCAGAAGTATATCCCTACAGAACCCAAATGGGGACAGTCAGTGTCCGAAAGAGGGGTTTATCTAGATTTGGACTAGGTAGGAGATAAACGAAAGACAATAGACAACTGGGTTGCTAGTCTAAAGCTAACTCAAGCTCTAGTGTTATCCAAATATGCCTACGAGGAAGCTCATGCATATTATGAGTCTACCTTAACTGGAATAGTCCAGAAATGGTACCAGTCATTCAAGAGAAGTTCTCAATGGACTGATTGGGCAGCAAAAATGGCTCAGACTAATAGTCCTTTAGACTTTGCAGTGTCTATCTATGCACAATTCTGCGGGGACATCACCGGGCATAGTGAGCAATCTAAAGAAAGAGCCAAAGCAAATATTCAAAAATTGAGTATTTGTAACATGAGGTATTTCGAAGAATATACCAATAAGTTTCAAAACTACTACTGCACCATCGGAGACATTGAAAATAATGATCTCATCAGAACATACTACAAAAAATTACCAGAACCCTGGAACGATGCAGTAGCACAATCATTGGAAGAAAACCCCCTTCAGTATTTTACTGTTGGAGGAATAGTAGAAAGAGTTATGGATCTCCTAAGAAAGCAATGTACAGAGAATAGAAAATCCAAAACTGCTAAGAAACAACTTAGAGGAGTTGAAAATATGTGTCCAAAGATTTTGGATACCCCGACACAATGGGGATGTCATGTTCCGGAAAAAAAAATACAAGAAAAAATTCTCTGGTAGCAAGCAAAACAAAAGATTGGCTTCTAAAAAGAAGTATAAGTTTAAAAAAAGTTCTGGATATCAGAAAAGACAATCTTCTCAAGCTTCTCCAAGAAAGAAATTTTTCAGAAGAAAAAAGAAACCAGATTCTGGTTCTAGAGAAGCAAAGAAGTGCAGATGTTGGCTCTGCAAGGCAGAAAGACATTATGCGAATGAGTGTCCGAAAAAGGATAAAAGAACTTCAAAAGTCTTACTGGCTGAATATGAGGAAGCCATAGATTATGCAAATCTAAAAGGTTTTGAAGTTGTGTATTCTGATGAAGAAATTGAATCAGTATATTCTCTTGAGTATCCCTCAGATAGTGATACAGAAAGTATTTCAGAAAGCTCTAAAGACGAAGAAGACGTAGGATATCGTCCTATATTTGTTCTACAAATAGAAAATTGGAAAGGAGAAAATACTGATATTATCAGTACCTTTCATCCCAATCCAGGAAGATTCGTATGTGATCATTGCGCATGCGGTGATGATAATACAATTCCCATGTACTGTGAAAGTACAGGAGAAACTTATCATCGTGAATGCTTTATTGCAGAACTCCGAAGAAAAACCAAGGCTAAAGATGCTCATACCCTGGTAAAAGAGGCATATAATGTATTCCGTAAAAAAGAGCATGAAGAGAATCTTAAAGAGGATATGAAAACAATGAAGTTTGTAACTTCATTAAGCCAAAACAAGGAGATAAAAGAGTCTCTTGAGTCTCTTGATCCCACGATTGCTGGGATAAGTGCCAATCCTATACTTGGTATAAGCCCTCCAAGTTCCATAACCAATGAAAGAAAGGTCAACCCTTTCACAGAATTACTTGATACTCCAGAAAGGCAAGAACAAGTAATGAAAATCCAGACGAGCATCTATAGTAACTACATCACTATAGGTCTAAAGTTTCCCAACTATAACAAGTATCATCTACATGCATTTGTAGATACCGGTTCAGGGTATTCTCTCGCCAGAAGGTATGCTATCCCTGAAGAATATTGGGAAAAATCTCCAAGAACAGTTACTGGAGTTGCCATGGAAGAAAACAAAATCGTTATGGATACGATGGCATGTAATGTTAAAGTTTCCTTGGGAGGAAGAAATTTTAATATCAAAATCATTTGGCAGTGTGAAAGCCAAAGTGCTGATTTGTTGCTGGGAAATGATTTCCTACTTCAACAAACAGTAACTCAAACACCAGAAATGATCGGGTTTGAGAAAAACTCTAAATTCTACTGGGAATCCCGATTAACAAGCGCCGTACGCGTTACAAATCCAGGATTTATAGACCAATATCAGAAGTCGTCAACGAAGAGTGGTGATTATAAGCCAATGTTAAAACCAGTTTTGCTGCTTCAAGAACAGCTTAAAGGGCACAGTGAGATATTGGTGAATGAAGAAACAAGTTCAGAAGACTCTGATTCAGAGAAAAGTTCTGAATATCAAATTTCTGACAACGAGAGTTCTAATGGAGAAGAAGAATACATCAGAAAGCATAATCTAAAGGTATATGCTAACAGGGTAGAACAAAAGAAGATACCAACTCTCACAGAAATAGAAAAATTGCTGAAACCAATAATCAGTGAAGATTCTCAATTGTATTGGGACAAGGATCCTATATATTGTCAGCTAAGAATGCATGATGTAAATATTATTTGTCATGTTAAGGCCATTCCTCATTACAGAGAAGAAGATAGGAAAGAAATGGAAAATCAGATCCAAGAGCTTCTAGAAAAGAAGTTAATCAGGCTTTCAAAAAGTCCTCATCATGCTCCAGCTTTCCTGGTAAGGAATCATGCTGAACAGTTAAGAGGAAAAGCCAGAATGGTGATTGATTACAATGATGTGAACAAAAAGACCGTCAAAGACGGTTATCAGATAACTCAGGTGAGAGTTCTCA
Organism: Fragaria vesca subsp. vesca; assembly: GCF_000184155.1. Taxonomy (NCBI): domain Eukaryota; kingdom Viridiplantae; phylum Streptophyta; class Magnoliopsida; order Rosales; family Rosaceae; genus Fragaria; species Fragaria vesca. The sequence goes on along the minus strand of NC_020492.1, from coordinate 31,049,205 downwards.
TCAATAGGCTAAAGGGAGCAAAAATCTTCTCAAAGTTTGATGCAAAATCAGGCCTTTAGTAGGTTAAAATGCATCCTGATTCCATTACCTTGACAGCCTTTGGAACTCCTCAAGGGCATTATGAATGGTTAGTTATGTCATTTGGTCTTAAGCAAGTCCCGTCTATTTTTCAAAGAAAAATGGATAATATTTTCAAACCTTATTCAGATTTCTGCATAGTTTATATAGATGACATTCTTGTCTTCTCCAAAACTATGAATGAGCATTTAAAACATCTTGAACAAGTGTGTAAGCTTATTGTCCAGAAGGGAATTATCCTCGGACAGAAGAAAATTCATCTTATTAAAGGAGAAATAGATTTCCTTGGCATTCATGTTAAGGATGGAGAGATTCGTCTCCAAGAGCATATTGTTAAGAAAATAAGCCAATTTTCAGACAATATCTCTGATGCAAAGTCTCTACAGAGATTTTTGGGAGTTGTTAATTTTGCGAGAGACTTTATTCCGCAAGTTAGTGGTCTAACTGCACTCCTCTCTCCAAAAACACGTTCTAAGAAAAAATGGTCTTTCACAGCAAACGACAGTAATACTGTCAGAAAGATTAAGGAATTAACAAAAAACCTTCCTCCTTTACAGTTACCTGATGAAGGAGATTTGATCATTTTGCAGATTGATGCAAATGATTATTACTGGGCAGGAGTTGTTTTAGCTGTTGCTCCAGATACAAATCATGAAAAGATTTGTAAATTTCTATCAGGAAAGTTTAACGCTGCTGAGTTAAACTATTCCACAAGAGACAAGGAAGTCCTTGCCTTAATTAAAAGCATCAAGGGTGCTGAGACATACCTAAGAAACAAATTTGTAGTAAGAACAGACAACAAAAGAGTAAAAAACTTCAAAAACTACAAATTAACTGATGCTGCAGATAGAGGAAGAGTGTTAAGATGGAAAATGTTTCTAGCTCAATATGAATATGATGTTGAAATGGCTGCAGGTGACAAGAACTATTTGCCTGACGCCCTTACAAGAGAAATGTCGTTGTTTGAAAGAGAAGGTCGCAATCCAAGAAGCTGGAAACCCATATCTGAAGAAAAGAAGCTTTGGGAAAGATACAAAGGCGGTGATAAAACCGTAGGACCTCTCCATGACGGACCAGGTTATCAATACATTGTTTCTTATGGAACTGCTGAATCAAGCCAGCCTTCAGAAAGAATCAGACCAAGAATAGAACAAGGATGGGATGAGTCTTCAGACCATTCTAAAAAAGATGCAGATCAGTCTGTTACTTCCAATGAAGAAAAGATTGCTCAAGAGTTCTTGCTGTGTCTGATAGGAACAGCCTCAACTGATCGGTCTCAGGGTAAAAGACCGGTTAGCCCGTCTCAAACGGCAGACGATAAAGGCATGTCAAGTCCGTTTATGGCTGCTGCTTTGCCAAAAAGCAGAGATGCCTCTTGCAGGGCAACTAAGTCACCTTTAGTTACTGGGAAGAAGGTTATTCATGATCAACCTCTGAAGATCTTTCAGATACCAGTTTTCAAAACGGAAAGACTATTACCCTTTAAGCAGAAGATTATTATTGATAATATTCTGTATTCATTTTATGAGGAAAATGAAGCTCACTTTCTTCAAACCCTTAAAGCTTTAACTGAAGAAATGTATGGATTCCATACAAAAGACAAAGGTGTTCTTGCAGAACCATCCAAAGTTGTATACCTCGAAAGTCCTGAAAGTGCTAAAATTCCTATGCTAGCCTTAAAGGAATCTGAATGGTATAATTTTCATAACCTCTTAGGAGAAGGAAAAGATGTTCTTCCAGGAACGTTATCAATAGCCCCTGGCCCATATTATTGGAGATACCTAGTTGATGTTCAAGCAGAGCATCCTCAGAAGCACAAGCTTTGGCTCATAGAAAACGGTTTTATTCATAATTTGTGGACAAAAACCAATGAAGATCTTAAAGGTTTTCCAGAAATAATAGCCGAAGCTGTCAAGAATATCAAACCCGATGGATGTATCCTAAGGTTAAAATTCATTTCAACACCACCAGAATGGACCGTGGTAAATGGTCAGATGAATTATATCTCTCCATATCATCATGTCAGATTAATCCAAAGTCCGGTTCAAAAGCCAGCTATTACCAGTGGCAATGGAAGACCAAATCAAATCATTCCTTGGATGAAAGCTATGGCTATAGCAATTATCAAAAATATAGTTCTGAGAGACTACGATTCAAGCCTTCTGGCAAGTGAAGAAAAAATAATGGTCACTTGTTATAATCACCCTCCACCTGAAAATTGTGACTTTTTCACAGGTCTCATGAGAAATGAAATGGATTGCACTCTGGCTACCACTAAGTGGTTAGAAAAAGTTGAGACTGAAGAAAAATATAAGCTTTCTTATCCTTATGATTCAGACCTCGACGATAGAAATGAAGGCACGGCACAAGATTGGGAAAATAGTGGTCCCAACTCCTCAGTGGGATATTCTGAAGATCCAGAAACATATCACAACATAGTAAACATGTTGGATAATTGAGCGATGGCCGACGCTTCAAGCCAAACTACTTTTCTTTTGATAAAAAGAAAAGATCCATCAGCACAAAAAATCAAGCGACTTTACTTTTTCAAAAAGTAAAGTTATCAAGATTAGATCTCTCCTATCCTCCACTCTGTATAGAGGTGTTTTATTTTCAGTACTTGTTCCTCTCCCTATATAAGGGGCCTTAACTTCAGAAGGAAGGCATCGAAGAAGAACGGGAGATAGAAGTTGTTTGAAAATCCTCTCAACCTTGTTCAAGAAGTAGTATAGCCAGAAAACGGTCTTTGTAATATAGTAGTGTGAGTAAGAGTGTATGTGAGTCATCTGGTGTGAAGTACTGTAAAATACAAGTAAGTATTTATCTTGTAATTATGAATAGCTAAATAACTTTTTAGCTGTTTACCTAAGAGCGAGGCTCTAGGTTTTATGTTTGTATTTATGGTTGAATAAATTCATCTTGGTGCCCAAAATCCCGTCGCAAAAACATATATTGCATATTAATATGTTATTTTTCTGCATATTCTCTGTCTATCATGTTACACTTTCTTTGCTTTCTAATTAAGAACATTCCTAGTAAGGCAGCAGTCATTCTGCCATACCTAGTAACCAATTTGACCAGAGGTCGTAGGTGAAATTTTGGCATGTTGAAGGCTAGTTTTTTTAAAAATGATTTTAGTTATTTACAAGTAATTGTATTTTATGATAATAACTTATAGGACAAGTCACTAGCAGGTCATCTTGGACCACTTGCCTTTTAAAAACAATAAAAAGCGGTCTGCATCTGATGCAGCACTGCATAATAGACATACCCCCAAACTGGACCTATATATGTAGGGCTGCAGAAAAGCAAAGCAAAGAGACTTGTTGCACTCTGGGAAAAAAAACAAAACAAAAAAGCAAAGAGACTAGTCAGCATGCTTGGGCCAGTGCAATAACACATCATTATTGAACAAAAAAGTCATCAGGATTAGGTAAGTTAATCCCGTTTCACTCGTCTAGCTAACATTACGCTACTGCGGTGAGTGAGTTCTAGAAAGGAAATAAAATTCACACGTTTTAAATTGTAATCTATATATTTATTTTTTATTTATAATAATTTAAATTTTATCTTTAATGATTTAATTTTTATCTTCATACGAGAATGATTACTAAAAATAAAAAATAGACTTGTGGATTATAATTTAAGATACGTGAATTTCAGTCATTTCACATCCTTTCCAAAAATTTATATCATTTTCTACAGTGTAAGCTTATATGAAGCCCCCACATCTCTCTTTCTCTCCGTATTATTCTCTGAGTCTGAAGTTTGGAGGCTGTGTTTCCAAAACTAGTAGTTAGTAGTCCTTTGTTTAGTTAGTTACTATGAGCCTTTTGAGATATGGTCCATATGCGCCATCAGAAAAGATTCAAAACCAATCAAGCTTGTCCTTGGCACCAACCACTTGTGTATATACAGATGTATCTTAGTTTTCAAGTCTTTCTTTGTTTCTGTGTTTATGTAACTGGAACTTCTTTCTCTTTCTATCATTCAACTTTTTTTAAGGTGTTCTCTGCCACCCCACCCCACCCCACCATGTCCATAATGTTCCATCTGATATTTATCATCTGGGTCCTTCTGACAGTCAAGTGTTTTGAGGGTCTTGCCTCTGCGGCTTCTGCTTCATGGTGCCAAGGCCACCACTTTTTCCCACAACCCGGTAGACAATTTCAGCAGAAAACAGATAGGTTCTGGGAGTTCAAGGAGCAAACCAACAGCTGGGTTGAAGTTGAATTGCCTTATGATCTGGTCTCTTGTGTTAATGATAACTGTACTGTGGTGGCTTCAATCGGTCCAACCAATAAAAAAGAAGAGCCTGTAGAAACCCAATCTGAGGATGTTCCAAGATTGAAGGAGAGCTTGAAAAACAAAGTGGATGGTTATGACAAAGAGGTTGCTTTGCCCCTGAGAAATAGAGTTTCATTGACCAAAATGACTGATGCATCAACCTGGATCACTGGTCAAAGTGGGTCTATCTATGAGAGGTTCTGGAATGGGGTACAGTGGGTCATAGCCCCCCATGATTTACCAATATCTGGAGCTCATGCAATCTCTGTCTTCTTATTCAATCAGAAAATTCTTGCTCTATCTGAAGCGGGAATTCTCTATCAGGTACCAACACTACAACCCAACAGATGCTCACATATACCATTTGTTGAATATGATCTAATCTGATTCAGCTTCCTGAAATCTATATCTTGTTATTGGTAATCTTCTTCATGCATGTTTACAAATTTTAATGAGGTTGGGAGGGGAATCAATCTTCAAACATGAACTGGTAAGACATTTGATCAAAAATGTTTTCAAATACAGTTGAATAGATTCTTTAAACTTTATCACCGCAAACTATATGATCTACTAGTTATGTCCCATGTCATAAGAAAACTTAAAGATATCATTCTTGTTAAATGAAAAATAAAAGTCTCAAGTCCCAAACTCATGATGACAGTCTTGAATCAACCTTTCACCCTTATATACTGGTCATCATATTTATATAAGTTTTGAAACTCTAAATTTCAGATGCAACTCAGTGAGAGCTCACAACCTGTTTGGGTAGAGTTTGCACCTCCACTCGGTCAAAGCACAGATAAAGAAGGAGAACAAAGTTCTATCATCCTAATTAAGTCTGGGGTTGTCTCATATGATGGACAGTGAGTATAATTTCACTTTTAGAGTGATTTTTATACTGAGAAAAGCATAACCGAATTCCTTCACCGCACCAATTTTAGAAAGCTGTCTCCTAACAACTCCTTTGTTTTGCTGCATTGCCTGCCAGGAGAGTTTATTTCTGCACAAAAAATGGGACTCTGTTAGAACTTAGAGAAATTGAACCTCCAAGGTAAAGAATCACATATATAGAGACAAGAACAAGCATCACACCCAAGGCTAAGTCTTAAATTTGAATTTCAGTCTATTTATTCTGTAGATGATGGGGAGACTCTAATTTCACTTGGACGTTTGTGCTATAAACATAGAACAGATGGGTAAATCATGGACAACCCCCTGGTGCAAATGTTGCAGCAATAGCCGATGCTGCTAGTATTAGAACAGATGTAATCTATACCATAAGGTAATTTCTCTCTTACGATGTCTGCCTGCATATTTTCATTACTCAAAATATAGTGAAGTCAGTGAAACTCGATATACCCTTCAATGATCGCTTCATGATTAATATAAAGGCAGCTGATCGAAAGTTTTAGTCCCATATTACAATTTACAAAATGCAGCATAACATGCAACTGTAAAATGCAGTTCTGCAGGTGATCTTTATGAATACGACTGGAGCTCAAAACCATCTTGGAAGAAGCATATATGGAGAGAAGAAACAGCTCAGGATGCTTCCTTAATGCCACTAACTGGGAGTACATTACATGGCTTGAATGGACACCATTCTATATCACTGTTTCTTCTAACAAAGGTACTTCATGTTCTAATATTAATCATTTCCGAGTTCAAAACATATTTAGCATTACTGAAATGAGATAATTACATAAATTTGAAGAACATGTGTAGGATGGAAAAGAAAACCAAGGAGAGTTTCCTCTATTTCTTTAACAAAAGCTCTAAAGACAATCTGGGAATAATGATTCACAATAATAACATTAATCATAACTATCAATTAAGTGGTGAACCTCAGGATGATCAACTTTCCTTTGATCTTGAATATCCAGAAGAATTTTCACCTTGAGATTTGACTTCAACACATGTCACACTATTCAATGATAACAGTTATTTTTTATGTAGAAAAGCAGAAAATTGTCCACAATGCTTTGTTAGTGTTAAAAATTTTACTTCAAGTCATCAAAGATAACCTACAAACCCAAATCCTGAAACCTTTGTTAGTCTGGTATCATTGTCTTCTTAATTTCTTTTAAAATTTGACTCAACAGGGTGGTCAACTGGTAGAGAGACGATTACATCAAAGGAAGTGGAAATGGTTAGTATTTGGAAATCCAAAGGATCAATACCTGACATCTATAACACCAGTCCTGCATGATGACACATATGAAAAAAAATTATCGCTGTTCTTCACTACATCTACCGGATCTGTTTTTGAATATCAAATACCAAAACAATCAGGTGAGTGCGGATTAAAAATAGTTAATTACTAAAACTTCTGTATCATGAACCCTGAGACAAGTCAGACAACTTCCCACAATTTTTGTTGTTGACACGTTAGAGCTAGTTCCCCACCTGTATTGATCAAGAAAGTTATGTGGTATTTGTCCCTGCATATATCACGCACCAAAAACCTATATAACAGACTTAGCCATGAACTTCCTAAATTTATTTTTCGAATGGAGTCAATGGACTGATAAACTACTTCAACTCAAAAGTCAACCTAAATCTTCTGGTGGACTCATGCTAATATGGTCCTTCAAAGGTTGCAAGGAGAGTAATGTCTATATGAAGGTACACAACTTAATTTTGATCGTAAAAGTTGTCCACATTAATGTAGGAATAGCTCAAGAGAACCAGAGTCCAGAAGCATGGGTGAGCCATATGCATCCCATACATGCAAAAGTTGCTACAGGTATTGCTGGTGTACAAATTCAACATGGAAGAATTCTATTTCCACTAGATGATGGAAGACTTGCAGAACTGCATCTACCTGGGTTAGGTGGTGAAATCTCAGGTCCATCTCATCAACTAATATTTAGAAAGAAAGCAACAGTCAACTATGTATGGTCAATACTAGATGCCCCAGAGACTGAAGGTTGGAATGCAGAGTACTGCACAGAACAGCGAGGACCCACGAATTGCATCACAGGGATAAAAGATGAGCAAAATGATCTTGGAATTGCAAGAACAGTGAGGAGAAGACGAAAAGGAAGTCAGTCGCAACAGCAGTACTTAACCCCAGGGCCATCGGGTACTGGCCTAGCAAAATCGTCAGAAGAACACAATTTACCAGACAACTGGATTAACTCAAATTTCCATTTGAGAGCGATGCATGGAGGCAGATCATTTTTTCTTATAACAGATGGTGGTTTTACCTTTGAGTATCTTTATACTGAAAATGTATGGATATGGCTGAGGCATGAGCACTCAACAGCTATTAAAGGTGCAGTAGGAAACTACAATGGAAGCTTGTATGTCGTTGACACTTATGGAAGTTTGTTTATAAGGGAAAGGAGTGGCAGTGAGCTAGCATGGATCAACTGCACTTCCTCGAGGAAAGGAAGGCAAGTTGTTGGAGGCCCTCCATGGGATGCAATGCCGGGTAGATCTATGAAAGCAACACTAGAGGATGCACTCTTCTTCGTGAGCAGAAATGGCAGACTACTTCAGTTCAGTGTAAGTTAAGTTTGATGATTCAGTCACCTTGAATTTCACTTTGCCTGAATCATTAGATGGTGACTGTGGATAGATCATTATATCAAGTTCAATGGATGTATTAATTCAGCAACAATTTCCATATATAATTAGAAATGCTCCGGTTGGCTACAAACTGACTTTCTGCCTTCTGTAGGTTGCCCTGAGGAAGTTCAAATGGAAAGATTGCAGAAACCCTCCGAATACCAAGATTGCATCAATAATTGATCAGGAACTGTTCAGGGAACAAATAGTGTTTGTCATTGGGAGGAATGGTCGACTGTATCAGTACAACAAAGTGACTGAACTATGGCATGAGCATTACCAGTCTCGGCATTTGGTTCTATCAAGACTACCTGGAACTGCAATGAGGCCATCATTGCTTTCACTAACAGGTTCATTGTTCATGCTATCAGTAGATGGGGGACTAGTTGAATATCACTGGAATGCAATGGATGGATGGAACTGGGTGGAACATGGAACTCCACATGAAGTTGTGACATTGGTTGGTTCTCCAGGTCCATCCCTAGAAGGTAATCAACTGTTTCTTATTGGGTCAAATGGAAATGTTTATCTGAGGTACATGGATCAGATGACATGGAAGTGGAAAAACTGTGGTTTCCCATTTTTGGGAAATTCAATTGCTGAAGATAAAAGACAAGAGGAAGGAAATAACAAGAACGCAAAGTTCTGCACCAACGAAGATCTTGCATCTAGTTCCAGGAAGGAGTTTGAAAATGCTAACCACCAAAGCAGTGACTGCAATCCCGAGGTTAGTAACAACATGTAGTAATGGCTTTACTGCCTGATGTGAAACTGTTAATGTTCGTTGGTATGATCTTATGCAGGTGGCACCGATACGACCAATTATGTTTGCTCAGGATTCAGTAATCTTTGAGCTGAAAGATGGCAGAGTAAGAATCTACCATCATTCATCTACCTGGTTCTAATCATTTTCCTAATAGACAGTAATAAGCAACAACATTATCATTACTGATTTTGATTTTACTCCACAGTTAGCTGAAATTCGACGAATTGAAGGCACAAATTGGTTTTGGTCCCGAATCATAGGCACTCCAACGAGCTTATGCACAGCTAATTACTGGACAGCATTGGCATCATGAAATAGCAGCAACAGTACACTGTAAATATACACTACAAATTACAAAACATATACAACCATATAAACATGCACACACACACGAGCACCGAGACACTCTAAAGCTAACAGTTAGCTATATAGAACGAAGCTAGCCACCTTTTTGTACAAATAGCAGACACAATAATACCATAGACACTTGGAGAAGCATCTTTGCTCAAAGTTGTTTAAAATCCATAAATGACTATCTGACAATAATCAAACACATGAACAACTAATAGATGATACCATGTTTTAGATAAACCATCAAAATAATTGTGATGGACGTAACTTGAACTCCAACAAATGTATACAACGTGCGAGGCAACAACCTCATCATTCAAATCAACCAACCCGCCACCACCACTGTGTTTGCCTCAAAATCATATCGGCCGAAATGAGGGCCAAGGGACTTGTGGAGTTGTGGTACAATCGGCCTTCTGAATTGCGCGGGCGTGTCAACTCGCAGCTTGTTGGTCAAACGAGGTTTTAAGTAAACTTTGCGCTTGATTTGACTTCTTCACAAATTATTGTAGGCCGGGGAAGGAACCCTCTCGGCTGCAAGGTTCTGACGCCTCTGTTGCAAGGACTTTCGACTAGGCGCTAATCCTCACCGGGTGAACTCGAATGTTCGGGTCACATGCGAAGATCTATCGGGTAAAGATACTCTCAAATCATCGTGAACATGCTGATGAAATTGACTCGGTTATTGAAACGTTGTGATGTGATGTGTGTATGAACAACGAATCGCATCGACCCAATTCAATTTTCCTAAAAATAAAAATAAGTTGGAATGTTGAACTGAGTCGCTATGCGATAGAGAGAGAGAGAGAGAGAGAGAGAGAGAGATAAGTTGTGTGTATGTTGTATATTGATTTGTTTGTGTGGTGCAAGACCTTTTACAATGTGTTACAATGTTCTATATATAAAGATCAGAAACCCTAGTTAACTTGCTTTTTACGTCATGAAATCGCAAAGATATTCCACTACCTTTCTGGATTGAATGCATAAATGTCTTAATTTGACTGATGTCTAAGATACTCGCATTTGAAATCTTCAATTTGATAGAAGTGTTTCCTTGTAGAAATTTCTTCCCTAAATGAGTTCTCAGCCGGAATTATTGTTTGGGCTCGGCCGATTACTCTTAGTTATTAGCTCGGCCCATTTCCACATCGGTAATTGTCCAAATGAAATGACACCATGGGTCATTTTTCTCACCCCAAATGGCCAACTATTGTTGTTCTCGACCAAATGATTCAAACACCTTTACTCTCAGTCGAATGACCGAACGCCTTCACTCTACGACGAATGACTAACTATTCTTATTCTTGACAAACTATTCGTAATCTCGGCCAAATGGTCGGATGCCTTTACTCTTGGCCAAATGGTTGACCAAATGACTAAATGCCCTTACTCTCGGCCAATGTTTTAAGAAAAGCGCCTCGCGCCACCTTGAAGCTTAAAAGGCGCGAAGCGCATGAATTATTGAGTATGTTTTTCTGGTTAGGCGTAGAGGCGCCAAAGGTGCGGCGCAAAAATCGCTTTAAAGGCATCAAAAGCAGACGCATGAAAAAAACAAAACAAAATGCAAAAAATTGAACAACGCGAAATCCAAAAGCATACCAGATAGTAGATACAAAGAGAAAGATAGGAAAGATAGATTCAAACCTGGTGAGGAAGAGGAGTGAGCCCCTTGGTTCAATCAAACTGAGAGCAAAGAACTGAATATGCAAAAACTTATAAAAACAATATAGGAAGAGAATAAGCCCCAATCTACTCCTTGATCTCGCAAATCACTATGTGCTAATGACATTGACATTTAGATTTGGAAAAGTTTCTTCTGGAGGCTGAATCGACGTGAATGAAAAAGAAGAAGAGAAATACTTGTTTTTTTTGTTTTATAAATAAAGAGAGCTAATAGAGTTTGTGTATTTGTGGGCTGTTATAGACTTACAGTAGTGATTAATTATGTGTGTGAAGTTCTGTTAGAGTTTAGGAACAAGTGTTCTTTTCCTATATTTGAAATACTTGTACATAATAAGTTAATAAATAGCCAAAAAAAAACCGTAAGGCTTAAGCCTTGCTAAATGGCCAAAATGCTTAACTCTTACCCAAATGGCCGAAATGCTTAACTCTTACCCAAATGGCCGAATGGCTTCACTCTCTGCTAAATGGCTAAACGCCTTTACTCTCGGCCAAATGATTGAATGCCCGTACTCTTGGTCAAATGGCCGAAATGCTTAACTCTTACCCAAATGGCCAAATGCCTTCACTCTCTGCTAAATGGCTGAACGCCTTTACTCTCGGCCAAATGACCAAACGCCTTCATTGTCGGCCAAATGATCGAATGCTGTCATTCTCAGTCAATTAATTGAACGCCTTCATTCTCAGCCAGATGACCGACTGTCTTCACTTTAAGCTAACACAGCTAAACCATTTTCACCATCACCAAGGATTGTTGACCAAAGTGCAAACAAACCCACCCCCCCCGAGCGAGCGAGTATTAGACTATAGTATCTAAGAAATATCTAACAGCACATCAATCATGCGACGAGAAAGTCGTAGATAATAACTCATTTATGTGAAAACAAAGTCAGATATATTTAACTCTTGAATTCAACAGAGTCTCAATCACGACTTAAATAAGTATTTGACCGAGGATGGTAACATGTTTCAGTCGAGTTATAAGCACATTAACACAACTAAAAGCTCGCATTTGGCCATGTCCAATGATTATTAAAGATTTGTTACTACCGATTTGGACGTCAAACTTAATCATTTGTTGCAATAAAGTGCATTCAACTCATTTGCAAGTTTTGCTTGAACTATCCAGATCGACAAATGGGCCGAAACAAAACCAAACTTTAAAACTTGTCTCTAACGAACTCAAATGTAATACACATTAATATATTTCGGCCAAACTGAAATGTCAATCAGACTTAGAAACTTGTTTCGGCCAAACTCAAATGTCGACCAAACTCTTAGCTAACTCGGCCGTCATTCTTTTTGCTTTTAACTTTATCTAACCAAATGATTCAGCTGACTTTTGAATTTCGACCAAACCAAATTCTGGGTCTACTTCAGGCGACTTCTGAAGAACTTCACCCGACCTAACTTTTGGTTAAAACTCGGCCAATAGTTCTTCTTTACCTCAGTAGTCCCAACTCTTGGTCACCGCGACCAATATTTCATCTTGCTTTAGCTTAACATAATCTTAGTTGTTTCGACCGACTTTTGGCTATACTTCTTGGTTGAATCGGCATATATCTCATTTTACTCCAACTAACCAAAATCTTAGTTGATTTAGTCGACTTTTAAATTTTGGCCAAATAAAATTCTTGGTCTATCTAGGCCGACCGAACTCGTGGTTAAAGTCACCTCGGTCGAGATTTCTTTTACTTCGACCAATCAAATTCTTTGTTTACTCGACCGACTTCTAAAGCACTTCGGCCAACCAAACTCTTGGTTAATACTCGGCCGACACCCAAAATTCGATCATGAAGCGACCGACTTTGTAAATTCAGTTAACTTCTAAGCTCGTCTGATACTTGAAAACCTCAGCCGACTCTTGAAAGCTCGGTCAAGACTTGAAAACTCGACCAACTCTAAAATACTCAGCCGATTTGGTCGTCATTTCTTTTTATCTTAGCCAACCCCCAAACTCTTGTTTGAGTCGGCCTACATTTTTGTAATATAAGGTTGATAAATAAAAATAAAACAAAATCATGCAGTCAAAGCGGAGGTGACCAACGATGCTTTATTGAAAAGTTTAAACATTTCACAATCTCGGCCTTTGTTTCAAGTATATGGAGGCCGTGAAGAATTTCATTCATATCCTTGTAGTAGGTTCTTGATTTTCACTAACAATGTAGGCCAATGTTTCATGCTTTGGACCTGAACTTGAATAACCAACCTCACTTCGAGTTCAGCCAATTGTGATTTTCCTAAGTTAGCTTGATCCCAGTCAAGATGTTAAACATGTTCTGCAAATTGATCTTCGCACACAGACACATGATTGTCTATTTTTCGAGCGCACATGACAAATTTTGGGCTCATGACTTTTTGATTGAGCCAGCTGTGATGTTTCTAGGCTGACTTTATCTTCTCCAACCGAATGCACATTTCTTTGCCGAATTGGATGAATGGTGAGCTAGACGAAAAATCATTGAAATCATTATTCGTGTTTGGTATTCTTCTATAGACTTCCTCATTCTCTCATACTTCCGTGAATCCTCGTCATGTTTCTCTATACGCTTTTGATATGTTTTGGAATTGCACCGTGATATTTGTAATGATTTTATTAGTAGTATTCTTTCGTATTTTCAATTTTATTGGCTCCAAGTGTCTGTAGAGAGAGAGAGAGAGAGAAAGAGAGATTTTTACACGTCAGAAGCCCAAAGTTAACGCAAGTGGAGGCCCAAATATCAGTACAACCTATAAGTGAAGTCGCACCGAATCAAAATTCCATAAATCCCAAAATCCTTCCAAACCCCAAATTCCAGCAGCAGCAGTGAGAGCTCAGAAATTAGGTATGGCGAACAACGCAGACGTGGAAGCCGTCGACTTCGAGCCCGAGGACGATGACCTCATGGACGAGGACGGCGCCGTCGACGCCGAGCCCTCCGCCTCCCCCCGGGCCCCACCCCACAAGCTCAAGTCTGCAATCACCGGCTCCGCCTCTCTCTCCGCTCCCAAGAAGACTAAAGGTCGAGGGTTTCGAGAAGATCCCAATGCCGAGCGCAACACCCGCCTCGCTGTCTCTGACTTGGACGGCCTCCACGCCCTAGACGGCCTCGAGCCCCAGCGATGTAAGAACCCCTCCTTTTTTTGTTAGGGTTTGGATGATTTGGTTTATCTACTCTCTTCCCAATTTTGTGTGCTTGATGAGATTTATGTTTCATACGATATTCAGTTACATAATCATAATTGTGGTTTTGTAGAATGTCCAAATTGTTGAAATGGATGTTCCTTGTTTGTTTCTTTGTTTGGCCTTTGGCCCCCATTTATCCCAAAAACAAAAACAAAAATTGTTGAAATGGATATCTAAATAGTTTGCACACTATCTCGATTGGAATAAATTATTTGATTGGGTAAAACCGTTAGAGGGGGCCAAATATTAGAAGTTCATCTTCTTGAGGGATGCTGGTTAAGCTTGTGGGGATTGTTTCTTCTTCTTGTATAAGATTTGTAGGCTAAAATTTTAGTTTTGGTGAACAAGGAAACAGTAATTTGATTATTTGTGTACATTACTATATCACTGGATGCGTAGATCTATCCCACTTTCTTTGGTTTGGTATATCAAAAATAATAATATTGCTTTCTCTGTTTCAGATAGAACCTTATTTATTGTTGTTTGAGTTGATTTCATTTACAATTGTAATTCCTATATTTTCTAATCATAAGGTACTGAGGATGCATCTTATAGTTACATGTATCTGGCCTTTTATTTTGATAACATTTTATGACTGCAGCCGTCGAGGGATGGATTATTCTGGTTACTGGAATTCATGAGGAAGCACAAGAAGATGATCTTCATGCTACATTTGGTGAATTTGGGCAGATAAAGAATTTGCATTTAAATCTTGATCGCCGTACTGGATTTGTGAAGGTATTGACACAACTTATACGATGTTTGATATCATGGAATCTAATTTACAGGTGTTCATCTTCAATGCATGATTAAAGAAACTGATAGTAAATCATGCAATCTGTTAATCAGCAGAATATGACCTTGTCTATATCAAGGGTGAACATGAACATATGTTGTTGGTACAAAATGCTGAGGCCATAGGATGTACATAGAATCATCTGAGATACATTCTAGTGAACATAATAAAAAAGTGTATGATATGAGTGGGTTTGTAAGTGTGCATGACTAACAAGACGTTATTTGAAGGGAACTGACATGTGCGCTCTCAATTTCACAATACACACTCCTCTTTTCCCTTTTTGGTTGAAACTTTTATATAGAGACAACACACATGTTACTGAAGACAAAACTTAACTTAAACAAAAGAGGAAATCATGAGTGTAGATTGTAAAACGAGTACAAATTCAGTTCCCTATTTGTGGTTGTCCTTGTCAACATATTCAGCTGGTTTTGTATAAACAACAAATAGCTTCCCTTCAACTTTACAGTGCATTACCTGTTTCATACATGGTATGTAGCATATCTTTTTAGGGCATCAAATAGATGTGCGTGTGCCATATATTTGGCATGGTCATAACTCCTAACAGTGTAAAATGAAAACAACAGTTGACAGAATATATGTGGTGAAAAGGATGAGGTATATGGACTAGACATTCATAGACTGATTATTTATGTACTGAATTGGTGGTTTAATTATTTATATGTTTTTTGTTGGCAAGCTCGTATCGACCTCAAAGGCTTTTTTTTGTAATGATTGCTCTTTTGGTGCGCTAATGCACTTATTTTTCTACCAGGGGTATGCGCTTATTGAATATGAGAATTTTGCGGAGGCGCAAGCTGCTATATCCAGCATGGATGGAAACAGTGTACTTACACAGATTGTTAATGTGGACTGGGCCTTCACCAATGGATCCTTCCTTGATGGGTCAAGAAAGAAGAACCCAAGGTATGTCTTGCACAGAATCTTCATTTCATCTAATTAAGGGATGTTCCTTTTCACATTGTAATTTTTATATCAGGAGATGAATTTGAATGCCAAAGGTTATTTGCATCTAGGTGTTGAGAAGATATTAGTTTAAGGTTGTCTTTAAGAATTCGAAGGGGAAGCCCATATAAATGTGCGGTTTTATGATATAATGCATGACATTTGAACTAGTAGTGTTATTGTGGTAGCATTTATCCTTGCCTCATACTATGTATTTGAGATAATGGTACTGAATATTTGGGGGATCTCTTCTGTTTTTTTTTTGGTCAATATGGGGATCTCTTTTGTGATTGGTCAGGTTAAGGACCTAGATGCCTTTAATCTGCATCCAAAAAAAAATGATGCCTTTAATCTTATAACAGTGGAACATGAATTTTCTATTTCCGCTGGGGCTATCTATATATTGGATTTCTCTTCTGATGCTTTTTATCTGTTAGTCTTATCAAGCTTACTTTTTATCATCAGTTAGCATACTCTGATACTTGTGTATATCTTGTTTCTGTAGACAACTACGAGATCGTCGCTCAAGGAGTCCTAGGAGGAGATTCTAAAGTCGCATGCATGGTATTGTGAGGAGGTTTGGATTTTGAGCAGCGAGTTTTCATATTTTATCATGGAGTTTAAGATTCAGGTTGATGTGTGCAATTTTCACCTATTTACGGATTCATCTCAATTTGCCAAGGATCCCTCAGTATCGTTCAGCTGTGGTTTATTAAGTACTTTTTATTTGTTAACTGGTATTCTCCTATTAACATGAGGCTGTTTCTGTATTGTGATTTACTTTCTGACTATAAAGATGTTAAGATCATAACTTTGTAATTTTAATGTAGATCAACCTCATATCTTTTCAATATTTTTTGTCCCTTCCATATTCACCTTAATAGAAGGATGTCGGCGTAAACTGTTAAACTAATGTCACGGCATTTATGTTGTGAACAAAAAGATTATCCCTGTTTAGACTAAAGATAATTCGTGACTGTTTTTGTTGTGGGGGGAAGAAATGTTTTATGGCATCCTTGCTCCTGTTGGAACAATATAACAATTGGTGCAGGGTAAACGCCCAACTGGTCAATTTGATGGAATGATAAGCGTATGATGTCTAGGGATTGAATCCAATTCTGCTCTCATTTCACTCTTTATTTCATTTATGATTTTGGAGGGTTCGTCCCAGCGGAACTTTTAAGCGTAAACTGTCTATCGAGTTTCAAAAACATCATACGAGTTTCCACCAATTTTGGCACTTTTAGCCTGAACTTCGTTACGACGCCAGCCACAGGCAATTTTTTTATAGGTATTCCGTCTATTTGGTCCTCCCTGCCGATGTCGATATTTCATTTGGATTGTGGTGGTTTACTTACCGCTTAATCTATATGGAATTGTTTTTGTCCAAATCTTTAGGAAAGTACAAATCGTATGCAGCCTACTCAATTGCTGATGAAATCTAAGATCACAAACTTCTCTTCATTGTAGGGCGTCGAGGAGTAATGCCTCGTTGCCTCACATGAGTGAGCTAAGTCTACTAAGGTATAATACGCCTGATGCGAAACTCCTCAAGATAGTACAACATCCCTCCAGTTAGCTGACTCAATTTGTAAAGAAACGATAGTGGAATTTACAGTCCTCTGGGCCTTGTAGAGTTAAAAAAAAAAATGTTATCAACGATGCGAATCATTTTTTTTGGCTAACTTTGCTTTCCTCACAAGCTGGGTATCATTCTCATTGAAGAAGAGTGCCACAAGATGCCTAACTCTTGGTTGGAAACCGTAAATGTATCATCCGGCAAGTTCCGCAACAAGTGGTCTTTGGCTAACCTCCACAAGTTTCCTGATGTCATCATCGAACTTACATGTGTAAAGAATAAGGTTAAGATCACCATGTTGCTCCTACTGGTTAGGGTTCCCGTTTCCTCAAGGTACGAAACCAGCATGTTGTCGTACGCAGGAGAGTCATCCAGATGATCTGCAGGTGGAGAATCAGGCGTTCATAAGAAGTGGAGTCAAAGCATTGAAATCTTGTTCTTCCCTAGTAGCTCGCACCATTACCATACCCGCCTCATCAATATTCTCCTCAGCTTGTTTCAACTCTTCGGGATCCTCCTCATCGTCAACCATTTCTCCCCAAAAAAGGGGATATTGATCCGAGTCCATAAGTGATTGTGTAGAAAAACATACCTCAGTACTCATATAACATAATATACAAGCTCAGACCTAGCATGCGTCCTCAAGGTGCTCTCAATGACCAATTTCAACTTTTCATTAATGCACCTTATAATTCCAGCACTTTCAACATTTCAATCTGATTCCAACCGAAAAAATCTTAACTCTACCATGTCAAGTTACTAGTGGTGGACGCAGGAAAATATTTATGTGGGAGCAAGTTTTATGTGACTCAATTATGAACAGATTTTCACCAAAACAATAATGGCATACAACTTCATGTAACTAAAAAAAAAAGGAAGAAAAGAACGGGGAGTTCTAAATGCATAGGAGATGTAAAGTGCATTAATGTATAATCCAAATATATCCCATAAAAATATTAAAGACTATCATGTTTGGCTCTTTAGCTTGGAAAAACAAAGAGATTTTGGAAACTCCATGGATTTCTGGACAATCGTGTCTTGGGGTTTTGGGGATTTTTGGACGAAAAACGAAGAGAACAGAGAATATAAAAGGGTTTAGGCTTTCGGTGTGATCTACATAATCCCACAACTATAACAATTACAATAATGTAATCGGTCCGGTTCAAGAGACACTATATTTAACACAAATTTTTACACCCTTTTTAAGCCATTAAATTTAAAAACGTTCGATGGTCAAGATTTAATGTTTGAATGACATGGAAATTGACATGGCATTACATTTCTAATAGATAAATATAATTATATTAAGCTTTATAAGAAAAAACAGAATCTTTCAAGAACAGTGCAGCATTGGATCAAAAGAAAGATTAAAAAAGAAGAGCAAAACAGAACAAGGATGGAGACGGCCAAAAATACACATTTGAGAACCCGGACCGGAGTAGCTTCGATAAAAATTGAGGGTTGGTGATTGAAGCCAATCAATATGGATGAATGTTGCCAGTCAGAGGAATATAGCAGGGATCTGGAGTTCTTCTATGGTTCCGATATTTCTTTGATCATTACCAATAGGGTACATAGAGTGATAAAGGGAAAGAACATTGCCAATTAGAGGAATATAGCAGGGATCTGGAGTTCTTTTATAGTTCCGATATTTCTTTGATCATTACCAATAGGGTACATAGAGTGATAGGGGGAAGAACATTGTGCTGGTAATGATCTACAAGTTAATTATTCCAATAATTCAATCTTGATACATACATCAAGAACTATTGATGAAAATATAGGATTGCAACACCATTATGCATAGCATATATAATTCTTTCAACCATTGCATAGGACTGAAATCCCAGTTTCTGGAAATCAAAATACGGATTAAAGAGATGTATCTTAATTGTTAAATGCAAGTTCTTACTTGAAGTGATTCTGTTAGCAATTCCTATTAATTAAAACGGTAAGGATCCAATGCCAGCGGATTAACTCACGCCTTTGGATTTTCTTCAAGACATAAAGACTTTAGTGTCACATCCCGACCCTTATATTTTTACCTTATTTACTAGCGTGATTATAATAAGAATTTTACCATCTCGATCATTGAGTTAATAGTTTAAGTGGTCCCTAAAGGGGTTTCGGGGACGATTATGTGCGGAGGATTATTCGTGGGAGAAAATATGACGACGGTAAAAAATGGTAAATTTTAGCTAGTAAAAGGTAATTTTTATTCGGGTATTATTTTTCGAGGTGTTTTATTTTTAGAATTTGGGTTGTTATAAGCTTGGACCGGTTTGGGGTGTGAGGCCCAAACCCATTTTCTCTTTTCTTCTCTTTTCTCCTCCCAGTTCCCTCTCTCTCCCGAGCCCCTCCCGCTGCCCGGTTTTCCAGCCGTGCTCCTGCCGCCGTCCGGCCACCATCTGCCGCCTCTCCACCTCAGTTCGGACCCCCATCTCCTCCTCTCCCTCCCGGCCTAGCCCCCGAGCCGTTAGCCCGCCGGAAGAAGAGAAAACTCGCCGAAGACGCCGGGAAGCTTTCGCTGGAACTCCCTCCTCCGGCCACCAATTCGGGCAAGCTTGGTATTGTAGCCCTCCAACCCAGCAGCCTTGCCCTAAAAGGACTCACTCCCTCTTGAGTTAGGTAAGGAGAAATTTGAGGTGGAAGTTTTA
>NC_020492.1:31018598-31028329 GCF_000184155.1 Fragaria vesca subsp. vesca | reverse complement strand
CACCCGTCTGTCCACCTTAATGGCGTAGTGTAGCACCGCATTAAGGCGTGACGTGAGCATTGGACGCGAGCGTAGTAGCCCTATATAGACCCATGAATTTATATAGGGAGTATGGACGAGTGTAAATACATACATATATTATAGAGTCTGAGAGGCTCGATATTTTATGAGATAAAAGTTTATCGCTTGCGGCATGCATTCGATTTTTCCTTAGAAATTAATTTGGGGAAACATAAATATTTTATTTATTATTTTATTTTTGTCTACTCACTCTAACGTTATTAAATGTTTTCCCCTGAGCCCTTCCTTTTAAATTGCCCAGTCTGCAGAGTTCGGGTTGGATCTAGTAGGAGGCGAGGCATAGTCACCCGCATTTCTGCCAGTTTTCATCAGTAGGTTACCTGTTCAACCTACTCGTGTTTTCTTGCTTCCGCTAGAGTCTAGTAGCTCTGGATACTTTGGGATTGTTGTATATTATTTCGGTAGTGTGCTCGGCCTGTTGGTATTGTGTTTAGAATTTCTGAAGG
The DNA here is from genome assembly GCF_000184155.1 of Fragaria vesca subsp. vesca. Taxonomy (NCBI): domain Eukaryota; kingdom Viridiplantae; phylum Streptophyta; class Magnoliopsida; order Rosales; family Rosaceae; genus Fragaria; species Fragaria vesca. The sequence goes on along the minus strand of NC_020492.1, from coordinate 31,027,802 downwards.
TTATTTATGTGATGTTTGGACGTATTATTTTAAGAGTGTAATTTGAAATTTTCGAGTTAGGGTTGTCCATTTTCAAGGGAGATTTTTATCAATTTTTTCAGTAAATTTTCCTTAGAGGTGGTCCCCACACGACTTACTCCGGGTTTCAGGGTGAAATTCGGGGTGGGTTGTGTCAGTTGGTATCAGAGCTATAGGTTTCCTTTTTCTGCTTCCTTGTCACTATCATATTTACCTAAGTAGCACGTAGTGTCTATAGAGCGATGATCCGACCGCGGCAGATTCATTGGCATTTTATGCTTTTGATGCTATGTGTTATTGGGTATATGTGATTGTTGTGTTAGTCTTGTTTATGTACTACTAAATTTCTTCTTCCTCAGGTATTATGCCTCCTAGGCGCCCACGGCAACCCCGTGTGGCTACTTCGACCAATGCCGATGAGGGCAATGAGGTCAGGGGACTGGTTGATGATATTGGAAATATGCTGAGGGATGTTATAGATCGAGCTCCACACCCTCATACAGTAAAGAGGAGAGAAGTTTATGAGGCTGGAGCAAGAGAGTTTAAGGGTGCCAAGGGACCCTTTGATGCTTATACTTGGGTAGAAAAAATGGAAAAGGCTTTTGCGAGCACAGATTTGCCAGAAGAAAGGAAGGTGAAGATGGCAGTGACTTTCCTGGATGATTCAGCACATGACTGGTGGTCGCTCGCTAGCAGGAATGTTGAGGATGCTTTGAATATGTCGTGGGAGCAGTTTAAAACGCTTTTCTTGGGGCAGTATTTCAGTCCTGCCCACCGCAGCAGAATCAGTCGGATTTCCTGAATATGAAGAAGAGGGATGATGAGGGTGTTATAGAGTTTCAGGAGAGATTCACTTCCTTGAGCTACCATGTGTCATATCTGGTTCCTGATGAGAGGACCAGGATGGAGATGTTCATTGGGGCTCTTGGTGGAGTGTTTGCAGATAAGATGACGGGTGTTTATTACCCGACTTTTCCTGATGCTGTTCATGCAGCCATGGCCATTGAGTCTATGGGGATTTATAGTGCTCAGCCACGAGATTTCGGTGGCCCCAGTCAGGGTCCATCCAAGAAAGCTGCTTCATCATCCGCTTCTGGTTCTTCAGCTGGTAGTGGCAGTAGTGGGGGATCAGGTTCTAATTCTCGGTTCAGGGTTAGAGGACATCACAGGAGACCTGCTAGGAGTCAGTTGGGTAGGCAGCAGTCTGGGCAGTATGATTCTGGTGGTAGCTTCCATGGTGGGTCATCCGGTAGCCAGACTTTTTCTTATGGGCAGCAGCAGTTTTCTGGGTGCTTTGAGTGTGGTAGTCAAGACCACTTCAGGAGAGATTGTCCATTATTGGCTCAGAGGACGACCCCCACCCCTACTCAGCCAGTTGGTCAGTCTTCAGCTAGAGGCTCTAGTAGTGGTGCCCAGGGCAGTGCTTCTGTCAGAGGTGGCTCTCAACGGGGAAGTGGTCAGCGTGGACGTCCCATGACTCGCGCTAGACTGCATGCTATAACCCAACAGGATGGTCGTACTTCTCCCGATGTCATCATTGGTACGTTATTAATTTTTGGTCTGCCTGCTTTTACTTTAATTGATCCCGGAGCCACGCATTCATTCATGTCTAGTAGATTTGCCTTTCATGCCAATGTGCCATCATCGTCTCTTCCAGGCGAGTGGCATATGTCTCTACCCTCCGGTGAGGTGATGAGAATAAATTGGGTATTTAGTGGTTGTGAAGTTTTAGTGGAAGGAGTTAATTTCGAGGCTGATTTAATTCCTTTAGATATAGTGGAGTTTGATGTGATCTTGGGAATGGACTTTTTGGAAGCATATAGAGCTATGGTAAATTGTTTTCAAAAAGTAGTGGTGCTTCGAAGTCCAGATGGTTTTGAGGTTGCTTTCCAAGGGGAAAGAGATGTTATTTCTAGTTAAATAATTTCCGCTGTTGCTGTAAGAAAATTGTTGAGTAAAGGCTGTCAGGCATATTTAGCTCATGTGGTGGATACAAGTATGGGAGTTGTGGGATTAGAAGATATTCTAGTAGTAAGGGAGTTTCCGGATGTTTTTCCTAAGGAGTTGCCTAGTTTGCCTCCTACAAGGGAGATAGACTTCTCTATAGAATTACTTCCTGGAACCATGCCTATCTCTCAAGCACCTTACAAAATGGCTCCAGCGGAATTGAAAGAGTTGAAGACTTAATTGCAGGAGTTGGTAGATAAGGGTTTTATTCGGCCTAGCATGTCTCCATGGGGTGCTCCAGTGTTGTTTGTTAAGAAGAAAGATGGCACCATGAGACTTTGCATTGATTATAGAAAGTTGAATCAGGTCACAGTGAAGAATAAATATCTGTTGCCTCGGATCGATGATTTATTTGATCAGTTGAGGGGTGCCTCTGTTTTCTCTAAAATTGATTTGAGATCGGGTTATCATCAGTTGCGGATCCGAGAGGGGGATATAGCCAAGACTGTTTTTCGGTCACGATATGATCATTATGAGTTTGTGGTGATGCCTTTTGGACTTACTAATGCACCCGCGGCGTTCATGGATCTCATGAATAGGGTGTTTAGTCCATACCTTGATCGTTTCGTGATCGTATTCATAGATGACATATTTGTTTACTCAAGAAGTGAGAAGGAGCATGCCAAGCATCTAAGAATAATATTGCGGACTTTAGAAAAGTCGCAGTTATTTGCTAAGTTTAGCAAGTGTGAGTTTTGGCTAGATAAAGTGGGGTTTTTGGGTCATGTGATTTCGGCAGAAGGAGTTAGTGTGGATTCCCAAAAGGTGGAAGCAGTGTCGAATTGGAGAAGACCCACCACTGTGACAGAGATTCGTAGTTTCTTGGGATTAGCATGTTATTATCGGCACTTTGTGAAAGATTTTTCAAAGATTGCTGCTCCTCTGACAAGATTGACCAGGAAGGGGGTTAAGTTTGAATGGTCAGATCAATGTGAGCAAAGTTTTCAAGAATTGAAGAATTGCATAACAAGTGCTCCTGTTTTGGCACTTCCGGATGATAGTGGAGAGTATGTGGTCTATTGTGATGCTTCTAGACGTGGTCTAGGTGGAGTTTTGATGCAGCATGATCGAGTTATTGCCTACGCTTCCAGGCAATTGAAGCCGCATGAGGGGAATTATCCTACTCATGATCTAGAGCTTGCAGCGGTAGTTTTTGCTCTCAAGTTGTGGAGACACTATCTTTATGGAGCCAAGTGTCAGATTTTTACCGATCACAAGAGTCTTCGGTATGTGTTCACTCAAAGGGAGCTAAATATGAGACAGAGAAGGTGGATGGAGTTAATCAATGATTACGATTGCACTATTGAGTATCATCCTGGAAAAGCTAATGTGGCAGCTGATGCTCTTAGTCGAAATCCCTCCATATCTTTATCTCATATAAAGATGGTTCGTGTTCCGCTTCTTTGTGAATTGCGAGCTACAGGAGTGGATTTATCAGTAGATGAGGTTGGTACTTTGATAGCTAGTTTTCATGTGAGGCCAGTTTTGGTTGATAGAGTGCGGGAAGCACAGTATAATGATCCTTCCATAGTTCGATTGATGGAAAGAGCTTCGAATGGAGCCGTAGCCGATCATTTTTCAGTTAGAAGAGATGAGACTCTGTTGTTTAAGAACCGGCTATGTGTTCCAAAAAGAAATGAAGAGTTGAAGAGTGAGATTATGGAGGAAGCTCATAGCTCTGCATATGCTGCTCATCCAGGTAGCACAAAAATGTATCAGATTTTGAAGGATTTTTATTGGTGGCCAAACATGAAGAGGGAAATTGCAGCTTATGTGAGTAGATGTCTGGTTTGTCAGCAAGTAAAAGCTGAAAGGCAGAAGCCTTCTGGATTGCTTGAGCCGTTGCCTATTCCAGTGTGGAAGTGGGACCACATCACCATGGATTTTGTTTTTAGTTTACCTCGTACCCGTGATGGGCATGACGGTATTTGGGTGATTGTGGATAGACTCACCAAGTCTGCACATTTCTTGCCAGTGGGAAAGAAGTATAAATTGGATAAATTGGCGGAGCTTTATGTGAATGAAATTGTGAGGCTTCATGGTGTTCCTGAATCAATAGTGTCAGATCGGGATCCTCGATTTGCTTCTAAATTCTGGGGAGCTCTTCAAGCAGCTTTAGGTACCCAATTACTCTTCAGCACTGCTTTTCATCCTCAGACTGATAGGCAGTCTGAGAGGACTATTCAAACTTTGGAGGATATGTTGAGGGCTTGTGCCATCCAGTTCAGAGGGAGTTCGGATAAAAACCTATCTTTGATGGAATTTGCCTATAATAATAGCTATCATTCTAACATTGGTATGGCTCCCTTTGAGGCTCCTTATGGGAGGCAGTGTCGCACGCCTTTGTGTTGGAATGAAGTGGGGGAAAAAGAGCTTTGTGGCCCAGAGTTAATCCATGTTACGAATGAGAAGATTAAAATGGTTAGAGATAGACTCAAGACTGCTCAAAGTAGGCAGAAGAGTTATGCAGATGTCCGTAGGAGAGATCTTGAATTTCAAGTGGGTGATTGGGTGTTCCTGAAATTATCTCCTTGGAAAGGAGTTGTGCGTTTTGGTAAACGTGGGAAGCTTAGCCCGAGGTATATTGGCCTTATGAGATAATAGAGCGAGTTGGCTCACTTGCTTATCGATTAGCCTTGCCTCCAGAGTTATCCCGGTTACATAATGTGTTTCATGTATCCATGCTTCGCAAGTATATTGCCGATCCTTCTCATGTGCTTCAAGAGCAGCCGATCAGTTTGACGAGAGATTTGACCTATGAAGAGGAACCGGTTCAGATTCTCGACCGAAAGGAGCAAGTGCTTAGGAATAAGACAATCCCACTTATCAAGGTGCTTTGGAGAAGTCATCAAGTAGAAGAAGCTACTTGGGAATCAGAGGAGCAAATGATGCAGCAGTATCCCTATCTCTTCGGATGACAGGTATGTTAATTTCGAGGACGAAATTTTTATAAGGATGGGAGAATTGTCACATCCCGACCCTTATATTTTTACCTTATTTACTAGCGTGATTATAATAAGAATTTTACCATCTCGATCATTGAGTTAATAGTTTAAGTAGTCCCTAGAGGGGTTTCGGGGACGATTATGTGCGGAGGATTATTCGTGGGAGAAAATATAACGACGGTAAATAATAGTAAATTTTAGCTAGTAAAAGGTAATTTTTATTCGGGTATTATTTTTCGGGGTGATTTATTTTTGGAATTTGGGTTGTTATAAGCTTGGACCGGTTTGGGGTGTGAGGCCCAAACCCATTTTCTCTTTTCGTCTCTTTTCTCCTCCCGGTTCCCTCTCTCTCCCGAGCCCCTCCCGCTGCCCGGTTTTCCAGCAGTGCTCCTACCGCTGTCCGGCCACCATCTGCCGCCTCTCCACCTCAGTTCGGACCCCCATCTCCTCCTCTCCCTCCCCGGCCTAGCCCCCGAGCCGTTAGCCCGCCGGAAGAAGAGAAAACTCGCCGGAGACGCCGGGAAGCTTTTTGCCGGAACTCCCTCCTCCGGCCACCAATTTGGGCAAACTTGTTACGGTTTTGTAGCCCTCCAACCCAGCAGCCTTGCCCTTAAAGGACTCACTCCCTCTTGAGCTAGGTAAGGAGAAATTTGAGGTGGAAGTTTTATGGCGTTTTTGATGTTTTTAGTCGATTACCCTAGTTAGGCTTGGAATTGGTGTTTGTGCTAGTTCGGAAAGTTGTAGAGCATGATGAGAGGATTATTTTGTCAAAATTTCATAGGTTTTGGAGGTCGTCAGAATTGGCCTCCGGCCGCCGCTGTCGGCGGAGCCGCCGCAGTTTGGGAGATTTTTTTAGGGGTTTAAATGTGGAATATTAAGGGGATTATATTGATGTGGTTTATGGAATTTTTGGATGAGATTTGGATAGGTTTGTGAATTTCCGAAGTTTGGTATTTTTGGCGGTTAATTAATGTAGAATCCGGCCGTAGGATTTAAGTCGTATTTTTGGGAGGTTGTATTTACGACTGTCGAGGATGATATTTAAGTTCGGATCGTTCCGATTTAAGAATATCGAAGTTAGGCAATGATGAGCGTATTTATGGCTCTCGGGTAATTTTGTCTATTTTGATTAAATATTGGATTATTAGTTGGGAAATTAATATTATATTTGGAACAGGACGTGAGGTGGCTCGAGCAGACGAGGCCCCAGATCGACATCAGGCTTAGGCCTAATTTGTGAGTGGACTTTTGTTTTAAATAAAATGCATGCTAGAGTTCATGGTTGAACAATAATTGTTGCGGAATATTTTGACGTCATTTTAATTTGACGAATTTTATTTCTGGTGGATATAAATATGTATTTATGAGAGAGTATGTATATAAAATGCTAGCTAGCCATATGTGTCTGTCCACCTTAATGGCGTAGCATATAGCCGCATTATGGTGTGACGTGAGCGTTAGACGTGAGCGTAGTAGCCCTATATGAGTGTTTAATTCACATAGTGGTATGGACACATATTTATACACCCGTATGTCCACCTTAATGGCGTAGTGTAGCACCGCATTAAGGCGTGACGTGAGCGTTGGACGCGAGCGTAATAGCCCTATATAGACCCATGAATTTATATAGGGATTATGGACGAGTGTAAATACATACATATATTATAGAGTCTGAGAGGCTCGATATTTTATGAGATAAAAGTTTATCGCTTGCGGCATGCATTCGATTTTTCCTTAGAAATTAATTTGGGGAAACATAAATATTTTATTTATTATTTTATTTTTGTCTACTCACTCTAACGTTATTAAATGTTTTCCCCTGAGCCCTTCCTTTTAAATTGCCCAGTCTGCAGAGTTCGGGTTGGATCTAGTAGGAGGCGAGGCATAGTCACCCGCATTTCTGCCAGTTTTCATCAGTAGGTTACCTGTTCAACCTACTCGTGTTTTCTTGCTTCCGCTAGAGTCTAGTAGCTCTGGATACTTTGGGATTGTTGTATATTATTTCGGTAGTGTGCTCGGCCTGTTGGTATTGTGTTTAGAATTTCTGAAGGTTATTTATGTGATGTTTGGACGTATTATTTTAAGAGTGTAATTTGGAATTTTTCGAGTTAGGGTTGTCCATTTTCAAGGGAGATTTTTATCAGTCTTTTCAGTAAATTTTCCTTGGAGGTGGTCCCCGCACGACTTACTCCAAGTTTCAGGGTGAAATTCGGGGTGGGTCGTGTCATTTAGGGTTTGGTGTTCATCTGTGCTTCTTTCATTTTTTTTTCTTTCTTTTTGATCGTTTAGTATGTTGTTCTTATATGTAATATAGTTTTTGTTTTTTGGTTTTAAATGAAAACTTAATTCAATTTGGTTTAATTATTTGTAATGCCATGTCAATTTCCACATCATTCAAACATTAAATCCTAACCATCGAACGTTTTTAAATCTAATGGCTTAAAAACAGTGTAAAAATTTGTGTTAAATATAATGTCCCTTGAACCGGACCCTAATTTAATATAAAAAGATAATATATATATGTAGCAAAGTGAAATGGGGTATAGAAACGTGGTCAAGAGGGAAAAGAAAAAAGATATTCAGTGCCAAATGTCAAAATCTGAGTGGGGCAGTAGGCCTCACTGACCCCTACCTGCGTCCGTCAGTGCAAGATGTTCTTATCTTGCTCCATTAAACATTGTCTAGCTGAAACATTTTACCGTGGTCTGTTTAATTAGTGGAAGAGCTTTGAGGTGCTGATACTTGTTCAATTAGACAACATCTCAATTTAACAAGCAAGTTGAATTTGGAATATGCACAACAAAGCAACACGAGGTAACCAAGTTCATAGATGCAAATCAAATTAATGAACTTAAAAATTCAAAAACAATTTCAAGCATCGAGTCCAATAATATTCGTCAATGACCTGAATTGAGTAACTTGATTCACTCACTAAACAAGGTCCGATGAGACAACATAACTTAGGATCAAGATCCTCTTAATGAATCCCTCCTAATATTGCTTAATAGGTGCATCTTAGCCGTCCAATATTAATCAACGGTCATATGTCTCCTCTTTAACTCAAAACTATTTTCTCATCTGAACTCTTATCTCCCTCGGTCAAATTCTCGTCCCCATATATATATATATATATATATATATATATATATATATATTCTCATCACCACCATCTCCAGACTTTTCTTCTCTCCACCATCACTACCACCACAACCCTAAACCCTTCTCTGCCGCTGCATTTTCGATTCCAACGAAATTGTCAAAGTTTGAAGCCATGGTACGTCAGAGATACCTAACATTGCCCTCCTCCTTTCCTAATTGAAAATCACCAACATAAAAGAAAGAAGCTTCAAGTTTCATAAACCCAAAAACATAAAAGAAAGAAGGTTTCAATTTCATAAACCCAAAAATATAAAAGAATAGAAGAAGCTTCAAATTTCATAAACCTAAGAATCTGAAAGAGGCATTTTAACAAACGCATGGAGTTCATAAAGAATCATAGTTTGGAATTAGGAGCATCGGCGACGGAAATCTCATCAGAGTTGGAGATACGGGAGAAGGTCTCGGCTAGAGAGAGGTTGAGATCTAAAACAGAAGGGTTTGGAGGGTTGACGACTACGGTAGAGGCGGCATAGAGGAGGAGTTGAAGTGGTCGGCGATGGCGAGGAAGTCTTCTTGGGTACCGTTTGGATGAATGACCGGCGGAGAGAAATGGGTCGGTTTCTGACACGACCCACCCCGAATTTCACCCTGAAACCCAGAGTAAGTCGTGCGGGGACCACCTCCAAGGAAAATTTACTGAAAAGATTAAGAAAATCTCTCTTGCAGATGGACAACCCTAACTCGAAAATTTCATATTACACTCTTAATTTAACACTTCTGAACATCACATAATATACAAAAATTCTAAAGTATTCAGAGCTACTAAACACAAGCGGAAGCAAGAAAACACGAGTAGGTTGAACGGGTAACCTACTGGCGAAAACTGGCAGAAATGCGGGTGACTATGCCTCGTCTCCTACTAGATCCAACCCGAACTCTGCAGACTGGGCAATTTAAAACGAAGGGCCCAGGGGAAAACATTTAATAACGTTAGAGTGAGTGGACAAAATAAAATAATAAATAAAATATTTATGTTTCTCCAAATTAATTGCTAAGGAAAAATCGAATGCATGCCGCAAGCGATAAAACTTTTATCCCATAAAATATCGAGCCTCTCAGACTCTATAAAATATGT
>NC_020492.1:31015487-31018578 GCF_000184155.1 Fragaria vesca subsp. vesca | reverse complement strand
CGGCGAAGGACCCTTTCCGGCAGTCGAACCTTTCGGGGTTGACCGCTCCTTCACGGCGGCGTTCCGGGCGCGTGCACCGGTCCAGGATGAGAGAGGAAGAGGCAAGGGTCCGAACGGGACCAGTCTGGCGGTCGGTGGTGGCCGGACGGCGGCGGACGGCGGTGGTGAAATTTCCGGGTGGAGAGAGGAGAAAATCGGGTGGGAGGAGAGAGAATCGGGAGAGAGGGAGAAGAGAAAAAGGGTTTTGGGCCTCACCCCAAACCGGTCCACAACACTTAATCCAATCTTTCAAAAATAAAAACACCCCGAAAAAATAATACCCGAATAAAAATTACCTTTTACTAGCTAAAATTTACCATTTTTACCGTCGTCGTATTTTCCTCATACGAATAATCCTCCGCACATAATCGTCTCTGAAACCCCTCTAGGGACCAATTAAACTATTTACTCAATGACTGAGACGGTAAAATTCTTATTATAATCAGGCTAGTAAATAAGGTAAAAATATAAAGGTCGGGATGTGACAGTTTCAGTCAGCGATAGAGGAGGTGGGGAGTAGGGGTTGAAATGCAACGACATAGAAGAGGGGTTGTTGTGGTGGTAGTGGAGTGGAAGGGCCTGGACTTAGGAGATGGTGGTGACAAGATAATACGAAGAGAACGAGAATTTGATTCGAGAGAGATGGGAGTTCAGATGAGAAAATAGTTTTAAGTTAAAGAGGAGACATCTTGACCGTTGATTAATATTGGACGACTAAGGTGCACTTATTAAACAATATTAGGAGGGAATTCTTAGGAGAGGATCCGGGTCCCATAACTCAATGTCATCCAAACTTTCAAATCAAAACACGATTGACATTTCACAATGAAAACTTGTTACGGGATAATTTAGAAATGCACAATTCATTTGAACAAGGTCACAATTCCAAATTTAAAATAATATTTTTATTCGGTTTCAACTAGCAAGGAATCGAAGTTCTAAAAAATTAGAGATTTCTAGGATCAGGCTCACTATGTAAGAACAACATTTATGTTGTCGCTAAATAGTACTGAGATTTGAGTCTCAAAACTAACCTCGAACATTTCTTAGACCTTTTCGATACTTGAAACCTTGAAACTTGGAAAACCTTGAAACATCAGAAATCCAATGTCGTTAAAACAAAAGAACAAACTTTAACAAATCATTTTACTTGCAATACTTCTTGATTGTCGGCTTGGTTTCTGAACGTCAAACTTGTAAGTTTATAAAAGAAACATTTTTTTATGAAGCAAATCTTTCTAAACATCTTAAAATATTTGTTTGAAAATAGTTTAGAGAACATTTTCAGATTACTTGAACGAAACCCAACTTTTGAAATCCAAAATATAGTTAAAAAGAAACATTTCGCAAACTTTCAAATGCAAAAGTTAAAACGGAAACACACTTAGAGTAAAACTTATATTTACATAATAACTTTTTGAAACCAAATTTGGGAAATCTATGTGACAGCCCAACATGAGGGAAATTCGCAACGTAGTAAACCAATGAGCGACTGACATGTCAAAAGACGACCCGACGACCCGCTAACCTAAATTCACGAGGCCTTTTGAATAATGTTATTTAGTATTTCAAGTAAAGAAACATTTACTTCACGAGCACTAATATGAGTTTAAAACGGAAGGTGGCGGCTTAAGTGTCAAGTTTTAAAACGATATTACAACGCTTAAAGCTAACAAAGCATACAAGTATTATGAATACACATTCTGAGCCGAGAATACAAAAGATTAAAAGACTTAAAGCAGAATAGGTCCTCACCACAAAGAAATGACAAACAACACTAAGCTTCATTTCACACACCCAGCTCCCTTTGTAACCATTCTTTGTCTATACACGGTTAGCTCCCTCGGCCACTATCCCTTGTCAGTACATAGTATCTGCAATCAACCTAATGTAAGGGTGAGCGTTCGTCCTTAATTGCCTAATATGAGCTAGCCCACCAATACTTGGTTTGAAAACAAAGTGAAAACTCATATAATATACATAAAGAAATGAGCTCACAAAGTCAAACAACTCTGAAAACTGGCAACCAAAATCATCCTTTGAGATTTTGGGAGAACATATGTAGCATGCTAACACAAGGGTTAGATTTATTAAAGATACACACTTGCAGGAATTTCCATCTTTTCAAGTGACCAAAACCTTGGTTTGACTTACTCCGCAAAACAGGTCAACTACCGCTCATTAGCAAATCCCTCAGTATTCTCGTTTACTTTTCCATACCAGCCATTGTTAGCGAGAGTGACCATTCACTGGCCCATGCCATATGGAATTCGTTGCCGTTTTCCGTACGTACACAACTAAGGTGACACATGATCGGCACGACATATGGGCACATTCCGCTACTAAGCTTCACGGTTTCAACACCATAGGAATAATGTCATAAATACCAAAGGAATAATATCACTCTCAACTCACTCAACTTTCAATCTCTGATATCACACGTCTGGCCACAATTTTTATAAATATTTTTTGGGTAAAATATTGTATAGTCCTTGTGGTTTGAAGTCGACATCTGTTTAGTCTTTATGGTTTTATTTTAATCTGAATAGTCCTTAAAGTTACGATTTTTCATCCAAATGGTTCTTATGGTTTTATTTTAATCTGAATAGTCCTTAAAGTCATGATTTTTCATCCAAATAGTCCTTATGGCCTTTAACTGAGAAAATTGTCTGAATGATTATTTGGATGAAAAATCATGACTTTAAAGACTATTCAGATTAAAATAAAATCATAAGGACTATTTGGATGAAAATTGTGACTTTAAGGACTATTCAGATTAAATTAAAACCACAAGGACTAAACAGATGTCGAATTCAAACCACAAAGACTAAACAAATTTCAATTCTATTTTTTTTTAAAAACAAGTTGTGAGGCCATTTATTAAAATTTCATAGAAGTCCTCTTTTCAATATTTTCTCCTTCATAAATCCACCATAACATTTTTGTTCATGCAAGTCCACTTTCTGGCCCAAATCCAACAGCTACTTGTGTACCATACCTAAAATACCCTCGGTCTCAAATCCATCAGCCATCTTTATGTCTCACCCAATAC
>NC_020492.1:31013829-31015467 GCF_000184155.1 Fragaria vesca subsp. vesca | reverse complement strand
TCTCTCTCTCTCTCTCTCTCTCTCTCTCTCTCTCTCTCTCTCTCTCTCTCTCTCTCTCTCTCTCTCTCTCTCTCCATTCTTCACCTTTGATCCCGACGATGACGACACCTCTACTTTGATGTCGATGGATCAACGACAACAAAACTTGGACCTTGACGCTGCCGGCTCAACGACGCCTCGACGCCACTGGATCGACGATGTCAAGGTTTCCTCTGCCACATAGACGAATACCAAATCTAAAGGCGGCCTGAAGATCCAAATCTCCTTTTGACGGCTTCGATAAGATCTTCTCTGTCGTCAACGTCCTCTTAGCCGCTGATAAGCGCGTGAACAACCACCGTATCGCTCGCTTCCTCAAATCCGGCAAGTACGCTGAGCGCGTCGACGCCCCAGTCTACCTCGCCGCCGTCCTCGGGTATCTCACCGCCGAGATAAATCACTCAATCCACACCGTCAAATCAAATTTTCTGAAAACCTTAATCTGTTTCTGATTTTTTTTCTCTCTGTGATTTTAGGTTTTGGAATTGGCCGGAAACGCAGCCAGGGACTCGGATTGTGCCACGTCACATCCAACTGAGATTTGTAACTATGTATCAGAGAGAAAATATAAGAGATAAAATCTAATTTTTTGGTTAGATGACAGTTTGTAATTTTGTTGAAGGGCCAATTACATAGAAGTCCATTTTGAAGCATTTTATCCCACATAAGTCCACCCCAACATTTTTACCCACATAAGTCCACCCAAGCCTAAATAGAGTCTTATCTTAGGTATTGAAGTTCAACAAAATTATAGACTGTCATACAATCAAAAAATTAGATTTTCTCTCTTATATTCTCTCTCTGATACATAGTTACAAATCTCAATTGGATGTGACGTGGCACAATCCGAGTCCCTGGCTGCGTTTCCGGCCAATTCCAAAACCTAAAATCACAGAGAGAAAAAAAATTAGAAACAGATTAAGGTTTTCAGAAAATTTGAATTAATGGTGAGGATTGAGTGATTTACCTCGGCGGCGAGATACCCGAGGACTGCGGCAAGGTAGACCGGGGCTTCGGCGCTGACGTGCTAGGCGTACTTGCCGGATTTGAGGAAGCGAGTGATACGGTGGTTGTTCACGCGCTTATCGGCTCCTAAGAGGACGTCGACGACGGCCAAGATCTGATCGGAACCGTCAAAAGGAGATCTGGATCTTCAGGTCGCCTTTAGATCTGGTATTCGTCGATGTGGCAGAGGAAACCTTGACGTCGTCGATCCGGCGGCGTCGAGGTCGAAGCGTCGTTGAGCCAACAGCGTCGAGGTCGAGCTGTTGGCGTCGAGGTCCAAGTGTTGTTGTCGTCGATCCACCGGCATCGAAGTAGAGGTGTCGTCATCGTCAATCAAAGGTAAAGAATGGGGGGGGGAGAGAGAGAGAGAGAGAGAGAGAGAGAGAGAGAGAGAGAGAGAGAGAGAGAGAGAGAGAGAGAGAGAGTAGAGAGTAGGACGTAGAGGTAGGTAGGTAGGTAGGTAGGTAGGTAGGTAGGTAGTAGGTAGGTAGTAGTAGTAGTAGTAGTAGTAGTAGTAGTAGTAGTAGTAGTAGTAGTACGTAGTACGTAGTAGTAAGTAGTAGTAGTAGTAGTAGTAGTAGTAGTAAGTAAGTA
>NC_020492.1:31011796-31013809 GCF_000184155.1 Fragaria vesca subsp. vesca | reverse complement strand
GTAGTACGTAGTACGTAGTAGAGTAGTACGTACGTAGTAGTAGTAGTAGTAGTAGTAGTAGTAGTAGTAGTAGTAGTAGTAGTAGTAGTAGTAACGGTAGTAGTAGTAGTAGTAGAGAGAGAGAGNAGNGAGAGAGAGAGAGAGAGACGTTTTGGGTGAGACACAGAGATGGCTGATGGATTTGAGACCGAGGGTATTTTAGGTATGGTACACAAGTAAGCTGTTGGATTTGGGCCACAAAGTGGACTTGCATGAACAAAAATGTTAGGGTGGGCTTATGAAGGAGAAAAATATTGAAAATATGACTTCTATGAAATTTTCTATTTTGTTGAACTTCAATACCTAAGATAAGACTCTATTTAGGCTTGGGTGGACTTATGTGGGTAAAAATGTTGAGGTGGACTTATGTGGGATAAAATGTCTCAAAATGGGCTTCTATGTAATTGACCCAGACTCTATTTAGACTTAGGTGGACTTATGTGGATAAAAATGTTGGGGTAGACTTATGTGGGATAAAATGTCTCCAAATGAATTTGGGTCCGGTTCAAGGGCCTTCATTTTTTACACAATTTTTTACATTTCTTCGTGGCCATCAGATTTTAAAACTTTTAAAGATCTAAATTAATTACCAATATAATGTCAACACACATGAATGTGATGTGGCAGGTGACATGTCGCAATATACTTCTTTTTATTAAAAATAAATAAATCTAATTCTAACTTGAAAAATCAAAATCAAACAGTACACAATAAATAAAATAAGAACGGAAGAAGAAGAATCATTCACATACAACTGAGGTCTGGAACCATTCATATGATACTGAGGTCTAGAGTTTCCCAGGTTCAAATAGACTCTGGAATTGTGCCCCATAAAGAGTTGGATCAAAGATTCAGATACTGTAAATTATGAAGCATGCCCAAAGAGACGTGCAATATGCAGACCATCATATATTCATATTCATATTAAAAGACAAATCTAGGAGCTCCATTTTATCATTTGTATAGCATATATAAGACCGTCAAAAGAAGAACACATATAAGTTGCTCCACACCCAGCAACATCCAAATCATCTATCCAAAATATTCGTCACTTTCCCATCAACAAAGCTATCACCAAGGATACAAAACACTTTTGATCGTAGAAATTGTCCAAAGCATTTATTCAAAATCTTAATCACCTTTCCCATCGACAAACCCATCACCAAGAAAAAAAATAACAATCTTGATCATTGAAATTGTAATGGGTATGCCTAATGACGTTGTTTTTCTTCGTCTAACGTTCTTCTTTTGACATTCTTATGTTTTTCTTCTTTTTATTACGATTTGATTTTGATTTTCTAAGCTAGTTAAAATTATTATTTTTTGGACGAAACAAGCTAGTTAGAATTGGATTTGTTTTTTTTTATATTTTTTTTATAAGAAAAGTATAATCTAATTTGTTATGAAAATAAATAGTCATAGCCATGTCACTTGCCACATCACATTCTTGTGTGTTGACATTATATTGGTAATTAATTTAGACCATTAAAAGTTTTAAAATCTAATGGCCACAGAGAAGTGTCAAAAAGTGTGTAAAATAAGAAGGTCACATTCTTGTGTGTTGACATTATATTGGTAATTAATTTAGACTATTAAAAGTTTTAAAATCTAATGATCATAAAAAAATATAAAAAAATATGTAAAATAAGAAAGTCATTGAACCAGACCCAATGAATTTATATGTAATTAGCCCTAATTTCTTCCACGTCTTGGTAACAAAACTTACGGAAACCTTTTCTTTTACTTATCAAAGAAGATGACCTACTCAGTAACTTTTGTACTTTTTACTGTGATCGTGTAAGATTTTAGTTACAGCTGTATTAACTTTCTGCGGAAGAAAAATTTCTCAAAAACTACAGCTCCTCGTGTGATTGATTTGAGGAAGTGACTTGAAATAAAGCAGTGATTTGCTTTTTAGGTAACGAGGGATCTTACTGTTCCCCTCTTTTCTAATTTCTAGTCTCTCTCTCTCTC
>NC_020492.1:31000108-31011660 GCF_000184155.1 Fragaria vesca subsp. vesca | reverse complement strand
TTTACTTATTCTCTCTCTCTCTCTCTCTCTCTCTCTCTCTCTCTCTCACGCACCTTGTTTAAACAAGTATTTTGAACCCGTTCTCCCACTCTTTGTCTCTTTCTGTAAAGACACCAACACATTTCAAAAGAAGAAGAAAAAATAATGAACCCAGTGTCCCACTCTGTGTGTGTGAGAGTGAGTTTACTCTCCCAAGGCTGCAACTTCTGTACACTGTCATCCTTCATCAATGTACCTATTATGTTGAGCTTGTGGTTCTAAGCTAGTATCCAAGAGGAGTAGCTTCATGATCTTCTTCTTCGTCTTCGTCAATCATCTTCACAGTTCAGAACCAAACAGTACCCAACTCGTACTGTTCTGGTTTTGCTTTAGTCTCTGTTTTACAGCCCTTATTATGACAATGATTATACTAAATTAATCCACCCACACCCATTATTGCTTCTTTTTATAGCCAGCTAGCTTGGCCCAGCGTCACTCTCTCCCTCTTTCTCTGCTTCTTCCTTTTCTCTTATTCATCTCTCTCTGGTTTTTTATTTGTACTGGGTTTCTCTGTTTTGCCTCCCATGGATTCATACGAGGCTACCAAGATCGTTTTCTCGAGAATCCAGAACTTGGATTCTGAAAATGCGTCGAAAATCATGGGGTACCTTTTGATTCAGGACCAGAGTGAGAAGGAGATGATACGCTTGGCATTTGGACCAGAGACTCTGCTTCACAATCTCATCATCAATGCCAAAACCCAACTGGGTCTTGTTCATTCCAAGACTCCATCCTTCAACCCCATTTCCAGGCCCAACCCACTTTCCCTTTCATCTTCTCCAACCTCGAATCTTTGGAGCCTCAGCAACCCCATTAGTCCCAGCTCCACTTGTTCCCCTTCTTATGCCAATGTTGTTAGCAAAAGCACTAACCTAGCTTCTGGGTCTTTATCGCCATCCATCAATGACTCTTCTAGTGCCACTGAGCTTGTTGACAACTTCCAGTTTTCTTTCCTCAATGATCCGAGGACCGAGGAGGAGTTTTTCGATGGAGGCCTTGAAGGTGTTTATGGTACGAACTCCATGAACAAGCAAAGCCACTCTGCTCACTGTGAGTGTGCTTTTGGTTCTGAAGATGTGAATTCCGGGCTGGGATGGAAGCCCTGCTCGTATTTTGCAAGAGGGTTTTGTAAAAATGGAAATAGTTGCCGTTTTCTCCACGGTGATGGTTTTCCTGGAAATGTCGGTATGCTTGAGCAGTGTGAAGACTTGCTCAGATCCAATGCTGCTGCTCAGCAACACAAACTTGCTGCAGTCTCTCAGTTCATGTCTAATGGTTCTTCTTTGCCTTACAACAAGTGCCTCAACTTTCTGATGCAGCAACAACAAAATGACGCACAAAGGTATATTCCTCATACTTGTAATTAGGGACCTTCAGTTTTTGGTTTGGGATTGATGATGAATTATGATAGCATTTTGATGTGTTTCAGGTCATTGATGATGGGAGAAGAGCTTCACAAGTTTGGGAGATACCAGCATGAGAGAAATGATATTTCGAGTTTGGGTGGAAATGTAATTCCCAGTTCAAGGCAGATCTACTTGACATTCCCAGCTGATAGTACATTTAGAGAAGAAGATGTATCTAATTATTTCAAGTAAGTAATCATTATTTTTTTATATTAGCCTTTTCTTTCTAGCAATGAAGTATGTAGGTTTGAAGCATGATTGTTTGGTTTTTGAAGCATGTTTGGACCCGTGCAAGATGTGAGGATTCCATACCAGCAGAAGAGAATGTTTGGGTTTGTTACATTTGTATATTCGGAAACTGTGAGGATCATTTTGGCCAAAGGGAACCCTCATTTTGTATGTGATTCTCGGGTGCTTGTCAAGCCTTATAAGGAGAAGGGGAAAATACCAGACAAGTACTGAACAATCTTTAACTCTTCAGATTTGTTTTATTTTGCCAAATCTGGTCTTCTCCCACATTGTTATCTAACTTTCTTTGTATTATACAATTTCAGGAAGCTACACCAACATTTGGAGAGGGGGGACTATTCTCTGTGTTCAAGCGTATCCGGAGTTGACTCTAGGGAGCCATATGACTTTAATCTTGGTAACAATAAATTTTCTCACCTGGTCTGTCTGCTTCTGTAAATGGTGAAGACTAGCAACTCCCTGTAAATTGAGGGCGTTTTTTCATGTTTTTGCAGGATCAAGAATGTATTACAGTACCCAAGAGATGATGTTACGAAGGAAATTAGAGGACCAAGCTAATTTGGAGCATGCTATTGAACTCCAAGAAAGAAGACTTGTGAACATGCATCTTCTAGGCATCAAGAATAACAATCATCATCAATACTATCAAGGTCAATCAGAAGGGTCTCCATTTCCCTCCCCAACTTTATCACTGACACCTAAAAATCAACCCTTCACAGATGTCTCAGAAGGTTAGCTAGGCTTCAACATGTTCTTGAGCTCTTGATGCAGTAAAAAGTAAAAAGTTAATGGTAGTTAATTCATTTCTCCTTTGTGACATTGTATCAGTCTCGATCATTTCCCAAACTTATGCTTTAGATGGTGAACAACAAGAGGAGAAGAGTGGCAAGAACCAATCCAATGCTGAAGAGTGTGACCTCCATCAAAGGTATTCAACTTGATTGTATATAGTTGCAGCACTGTATATATGAATATAATTTTTTCAGTGTCCATATATATATATATATATATTTATATATATATATTCTCTATTATTGAATGTTACCTTTGTTTCGAACAACAGTGTGGAGCACAATCTCCCGGAGAACCTGTTTGCTTCACCAGCAGTAGCTGGAGACCACATTAATGTCTTCTCAACTGCTTCCGCACAATTCAATGATAGCGCCTCAGCAATATCTTCATCTTCCAATAGCAATAGCAATAATAACAATTTACTGCCAACCACTTCTGCTTCTACCTCCAATGCAACTTCCCCAAAATCTGTTCTCTCCAGCCCAGGTACTACTTACTTCTTTACTTGTTTAACAAGCAAAACCACACGCCCAATAGTAGTCATTACTTTCGTAGTTGCCACTTGCTAATGTAGTTCTTTGTCAACTTAAACTATTAATTGTGAACTTTATAGGTTTTCTTTTGGGTATGGAACCACTGGAATGCAACTAAGAAAGTTGATCATGGCCAGCAATGGGGAAACTTGACTTTTTGCTGTGGTAAGTTTTGCTGATTTTACTATTCTCTGAAGAAAAAGAATAACAATTTTGGGTCAAAAGGGAATGATCATTACTCTAATTTTGTCTTCTGTTTTTTTTTTTTTTGGGTTTTTTCTTTAAATGCAGAAACAATTGGGAAGCCAAAAAATCATACCCTCATCAAAGAAACTTGTTGGACAAGATCTAAGCAAAGATCACCTTCATCATTAATATATATATATATATATATTTATACTAGTTACAATAATTACCTAATTATATACGGTAGAAGAACAGGGATTGATTTATGGGACTGGGGCCTATATACTTGTCTGTACTCTTTCTCTAATTTCTCTCTTTAGATATGTGCTGGACCACAGTAACTAAGTAGCACTGTATCATACCAAAGAAGGGCTGGGGCAGTATCCTAGTAGAGTAGTGGTAAATTTTCATATATGATATCGTTTTATAATAATTGAATTTACTTTAGTCATCTTTTACTACCTTTTCTATGTGAGGTCAGTTTCACTGAGGTGTGTATAGTATGAAGTCACTGTACTGTTTGAGACTCAGACCTTCTTGATCTATGGTGATCAACGGTCGCAGATGTATAACAACTGGTCTTGATATGGAGCCCCAAAATGGAAAAGGCTGTGGGGATGAGTCAGTGGAGGGTAAAAAGCTGTGCCTCTGCCACCTTCTTTAGATTTTTTGCAGCATCTAACTTAGCTCCCCCCAATTAGATTATAAAGTAGGGCTTGGGTTAGCTAGCTAGGGCAGAGCTGAAAAGACCAGACAACTTAAGTTATTACCTATTAGTTATTACTTGTTACTCAGATAACCATATTAAGAGAGAAAAAATTCCCAATTGAAAAGGGTTGGTTGGTCACTCTATCATGTGAGTAAAGGGTTTACTTTAGAGGACACTTTTGTCTCATTTTGTGATTTCTTTTCTGATATGGGATGTGAATTGTGAAAGGTTCAGGGCCACACTTTCATTCATTCCCACATGCTCTCTGACACCATTGAATGGTGGTATCTGCCATCTGGGTACCACACACACTCTCCTTCCCCTTTCAGCTTCAGCCTTTCACCCCCTTTCCCAGTTTTAATACCTTTTTTTTTTTTTTTTGATAATGAGTTTTAAAACTTGTTACTGCCTAGAATTTGAGATTATTATGTTAGGGAGAAAAAAAATAGAGAGAAGGAATTTGAGGTGATTTATGGGTTTTTGATGATACCCTTTGTTTGAATTTGAAATAGCCCCTTGCTTCTTTGCCTCCCCATGTACAACACCATCTGAAGCAATAGTCAAAACATGGATGTTGACATATTGTTTGATACCAAGGCCCTTTTGTTTGTTGCTGTTGTTGAGTAGAGCATATAGTTAGAGAGGGTAGAGGGATTGACTGGTTAACAACTTTTGGTTTATTTTCTAAATGAGAATTATAGAAGCTTTGGAGCACATGAATTGTTCAAGGACAGGTTTTCCCATAAATTGCATTAGTGTCCACTTTAGAGGAGTCTGTTCTTGTAGTAGTAGTGTTGTTGCCCATGTTTAGTCCAACATGAATATAGAACAAGCACCAGGAGGAGCACAGGACCACTATAAAAGTGTTTCATGTTTGCATAAAACTTGAATCTAAATGTGGGTTAAGATGTCAGCATCATTAAATCTCCACATTCTTTCAAATAATATAGCTGGCCACCACAACCTGGATAAAGTATCAAAACTACACATGGGCAAATGGGTATTTTTTCCCTGTCTTTCTCCTTTGGAGATTAAGTTATATTTTTTATATTAAATCCAGTGTGGTGTCAAAATCAGGCTTATAGGGAGATTAGTGAAAATTCCAAGTCATTTTGGTCCAGTGGCATTCTTTGTCTCTAGTGGTGAGCATCATGCCCTCGTGTAGTTGTTGCATCAAATTGTCACAATCTGATAGGAAAACTTGTTATGAAAACATACTAGAAGATTGATTATGCTTCATATTTATGCACACATTTGCGTATTTTTACTAGTCTGTATACTTGTGATACTCACGTGTGATTATAGTAGTCCCTCAGAAGGTCTAGAATACATTCAAGAGCTTGGTTGAACCAAATCTCATTTTGGCTACCTAGATAACATATTGTAGCAAGCCTATGCGCCACTGTATACACAACCTTGATGTATGAACTATCACATTTTAGCATCGCAAGTATACTTATGATATCATCCATAATGAAAGCTTCAGCATTATCCAACGTTTGAGGATTTCCTATATCTGTTAATGCCTCCACACAATCGGATTCTACAATTACATTTGCGGCCTGCATATTTTGTACTAAATGCAATCCCATTTGGATAGCTTTTAAATCTAAAGTAGTTGTCAAGACATAAAATGTTACGAGGAGCTTCAGTGATTTCTTAGTGTCATTATGTGTTTCAAGAAAGACTAGCAAGTGTAGCACTGTTTTCGACTAAATCTAATGTTTCATAAAGGGTTTGGCTATTGCCACTCTACCAACCATTTTGTTCATATTTTCACCATGCTTAAGCGGGATGTAATATTTCAACGCATCTTCACTTAAGAATAAAGGAGGAAAAAAAACTCTTAAGCGAGATATAATATTTCAACTTAGATTTCTTCATTTTTGATATAAATATTTTTTTGGTAATTTTACGTACATACAAAGTCTTATATAATTTACATAAAAAAAAAGAGATGTGTATCTACTAGTTAGAGATGTGTGAATAAAATTTCTTAAATTCAAATTAGAAAAATACATGTGTGGTGATAAGAGAAAATAAGGTGAACAAGATATGTGTATCTAGTAGTTAAAGATGTGAATAAAATTTCTCAAATTCAAATTAGAAAAATACATGTGTGGTGAGAAGTTTTTTCCTCCTCTATAAGAACAACTTAAGTGAAGATGCGAAACCCTAATGTATGGTCTTCAATGCGCACACTCTTCACGCTAGGTCGCCAGAAACATTCAAGTTTGAACATAACTAGCTAATCCTTTTGATATAAAACAACAATCTTTTGAAATGTTTTGATTGTTCATGCATCTTGTCATAAACTGTGTTACTGTATTCTTGATAAACGATTCAATAATTATTTTTGTAAACCCCCGAGCTTAACTAGCAAATTTAGAAAAGAGTTAGAGTATTTCGTGAATAAGTTGTGTATTGTCAATGAGGATAGTTTATGAAGTTTGGGGATGCGTTTTTAGTAAAATGTTAAAACAACAAAGCTAATAGGTGGTGCATTAAGTATGAGATGTGTATCTAATATTTAGGGATACGTTAATAAAATTTCTCTTTGAATTTCACTTAGTTCACCCATTTGCAATAACGAAAATACCCATTTTCAATATGGGTTTAGTTACATTTTTTCTTTCTTTCTATTCATCTTCCTCTTGGCTTCTTCATCTTCTCTCTCTCAATCCATCAGTCTCACAAATGAAGAAACATGAAATCAAAAACGAGATCGTTTGATTTGTAGACTCCAAGTAGATTTCTAGAGTTAATACGATATATTTTGAGGCATAGAAATTGTTAGGATAACATAAGAACGATTGAAGATAATGAATGATTATAAAGAAAGTGTTTAAGTGAAATTGTAGATATTAACTTAATGTGTAAAACGTGTTTACTTTGTAAGGTGTAGTAAGAAAAATAAGTTGTAATTTTAAATAAGATATTGTCACTTGTTGAAATTCTATATTAGGATAGTTTAGTCTGTTGATAAATAAGAAACTTGTAGGGTGAAGAAAGTAGTTGGTAGGGTGGCAATAGCCACACCCTTCAAAAATTATAAATGTTAACATTGATTACTTTATGACTATTGAAAGAGAAAACCCTCTCTAGCCGTTTGCTAGGGTTCGAGATTTTAGCACCATTTTGTCGAGTTTTCCATGAAAAATCTTGCTTCGACCTATCGTGGTATCAATAATGATGCTACGGTTCAAGGTCTTTGTAGAGTTGTTCGTGAGAAGAAGATAATGTTTGTGTTTTTGAGTGAAACCAAAGTACAAAATGTTGACTGTACGAGCAATTTGTGATTGCAGTAGGGATGTTGAATTGTGGGTCGTCCTCTCTAGCGGTAAATCAGGCGTGTCACTTTTTTGGATTGAATGTGGCTTTTCAATCAAATTCCAAACACTTTATTGATATTGTGATGCATGAAACTAATGGATCAGGGGTTCGTTAGTGTTTAACGGGCTTTTAAGGCCATCCTACGACGAATGAGCATTACCGTATCTTGTCCTTGTTATGTACTCTTCGTGG
This sequence comes from Fragaria vesca subsp. vesca, assembly GCF_000184155.1. Taxonomy (NCBI): domain Eukaryota; kingdom Viridiplantae; phylum Streptophyta; class Magnoliopsida; order Rosales; family Rosaceae; genus Fragaria; species Fragaria vesca. The sequence continues at coordinate 31,004,221 of NC_020492.1, read as the reverse complement.
CTAGTGTTATGTACTCTTCGTGACTAGTCATAGTTACCATGAGCGGTATTGAGCGATTTTTATGAGGTGTTACATAATTTCAAGGAGGAAGGGAAATACGGTGTGAATGGCAACTACAACTTTTCAAAGATGCGTTGAGCTATTGTGACCTGAATGATCTAGGTAGTCATAGTTACCATGAGTGGTATTAAGCGATTTTATTGAGATGTTACATAATTTCGAGAAGGAGGGACGGGAAATACGACGTGAATGGCAAATGCAACTTTGAGATACGTTGATCTATTGTGACATGAATGATCTTAGTTTCTTTGGTTTGATTTATACTTAGAGAGGTCCAGGTATGCGCACTAGGCTGAATCTTGGAGTAGCCTCTGTGGATTGGCTAGACTTGTTTCCTGCAGCTTGAGATTGGAACCTTTCTCCCATTCATGGAGATCATGTCTTAATGATAATTGCGGTTTTTAAGCAAATTGTGCGACTCCCCTATCAAACTCCCAAACACTTCATTGTGAAAGCTTCTAGACCCATAATGAAGGTAGTGTTGCAGTGCTTAATGGTGGATGACAATGTACGTCTCATGGTTTTATTTATGTTTATGGTAATGAATAAGATCAAACATACTAGATTTGCGCTTAATGCTCGACAGAGATCAGAATATGGGGGTTAGGGGTGGTGAAAATAAAGCATTGTGTGGTTGGTTGCAAGTTGTGCTTTCATTACCTCTAAATGTAGCTAACAAGAATGAGTATAGCGAGCTTTCTCTCAAGCTTGAAAAATTGTTAAATTAGGAACATGACTACTGGGAACAGCGTGCCAAGTTGACACGGTTAAAAGATGGTGTTCTTAGAGCAGATGCAGCAAATGGTTGATTACCTCGGTTGGATCAAAGCAAGGATCTAAAACATCATCCACCGGATGCAAATTGAGCTGGGTTAGCCAGGGGTCCCATGTGGAGCCCAGCTGATCTGACCAAGTGGTGGGTTAATCCTTAACCCATGTCTTAGCCCAGACCAATCGAGACGCGGGGTCCATAATAGATGCCTATAGCAGATATGTCACTTGCATGTGAAGTCTGCCTCTTACGCATGAGGTCAGCTACTTGATGTCTTCCTTCAGGTCTTTAATATGGGTCATTAGATTAGAATCTGATGTACCATATTTAAAAGGTAACAATCACATATTTTTCATCAATAACAAATCATTTAATTTTTTTAAATGTGAATAGCAATTGGTCCCTAGATTGATCCTGTTGTTGTATTGTCCAACTGATAACCAAGGACTAATTTGAGTGAATAGTGTTTCAACCCGGGTTAAAAATTGGTCAAACCCACATAAAATGGGTGCATTTGCTCTTAATAACAAGTACTTTTATTGGATAACAATTACCCAAAAAGAAAAAAAATTGGTTACATGATCTCTTTCACAAGCATGGGCACTAGTACGACTCGGAGAAAGGTATGGAAGAGGTTGTTGTGGATTAATTCACAAACATCTTTCAGATTGGGGATCAGAGGTGGACAATACGCATATTCTGTTGTTGATCTTCTTACTTTGAAAGTATCACAGGAAATGAATGCAGTTCTATGTGTTGACTATAATGCATTTCAGATGTATGATGCTAATGCCCTAGGGTTTGATGGTATGTGTGAAAGTCAAAATCATCAAGGAGGAAATCTCTTGACGGTTCACCATCTCTTAAGGGCTAGAAACCCTATCTTCGTATGAAAGTCAAAATGTGCTGACTATAATGCATTTCAGATGTATGATACTAATGACCTAGGGTTTGATGGTATGTGTGAAAGTCAAAATCATCAGGGAGGAAATCTCTTGACGGTTCGCCATCTCTTAAGGGCTAGAAACCCTATCTTTGTATGAAGGTCTTTCTTTTGTAATCATCAACCATCAATAGAAGGTTGTAATCGTTCATCTGTGAGAGAATGAACTCGTCTCTCATTCGTTCATGGTAGTTGAAACCTGCAAAATAGTCAGAGCTCGGAGTAGTGCCGAGTTTAGACCCTCTGATGCTTAAATGAGTAATCATCTCAAAGCAGTAGGTTAAGAGGAGGAGAAGACTTTTATTACATTTGTAAGAACACATGCAGTCGAGCTGCTTTGGGTCTAAGATAGCGAAACCTATGAGACTGCAACTTCTTGTTCAAGTAAGGAGGTGGTGTTTGATTCACCTTCTGTACTTAAGCCTTCTGAGATTAACTTAGATTCCAAAGGTTTTTAATAAGTCCAATGATCCCACGAGGATCTTCCCAAATAAAAACTCTTTCATTTGGCGATATTCGAGAATTACCAGGTTGTTGTTTGCGGGGAAGGTAATCCTTTGTTGCTTGAGATTCGAGTTATCCCTGTGGATTCTCTTGACGACTACGATGCTACAAGGTTACTGTCCGTGGGACAGATATTCCTTGTCACCGATAAGGATACGTGCCTCGCCTGCGGTGTTGGTACTCTTGAGTCGTGGTTTTCTCGTGGTCCACTCCACTCATCTGGGCAATTTCTCTCGACTGTGCATATGAGATTTCGACTTTGAAAATCCATGTCCCTACATATGCCCCTGAACCATGGAGGGGTTTCCTTAGCGTAGTTACCAAATGGGAATCCCAGCCTTGGGTTGAAGAAATTCAACTTTGGGATTCAAGAGAGTTTGTGTTTGTTTTGAAGATTGCAGTTGCTGTGTATATTTTCTTGGAGAAGGCAAATATCAGAATTCAAAAACTTGAACTCTTGGCGTCTTCATTGGAGGAGGTGAATTCCGCTCAAAGAATAAGCTTTTGTTGAACGAGATGGAGGACGCCTTGGTCTCCTTAAGAGAGAAGCGTGAGAGCAAGAAAGCCAAAGCTTTTGAGAAGTTATGGGATGCTGATGAAGGTGAAGGCCACTTCCGAAATAGTTATCAGAGAATTCTTATACTTAAACTGTGATACTAGAGGAGGAAATCCCATGAGCCCTTCAAAATATTTGTGCTTTTAAGATGGCTAGTCCTTAGCAAGGCCACTGGGGCCTTACTGTTCTCAATATCGTGTTTACTCTTTTTCCGTAAGCGAATGAGGTAACCCTACAAACTTTCGGATGATCAGACCTAAATGTTTGACTTAGGATTATGGATCCACAGTGAGGCAAGATTGTTCAAAGCTTGGTGTGGGTCTTGCTCGTAGATTGGGTTACCTAGTGCAGAATGGCTCTGTGGGCATCAAAGGCTTTTTATATTTAGTTCAAGCAACCCAAAGAGTCTTGAGAGAGCCCATGCCCTGATCGAAGACAAATGATGTCATTCGATGAAAATCCAATGAGGATATTCTGTGGGGGTGGTGTGCCCATACCTCTTTTTCAATTTGCATGTGTATCAAAATCCCAAATTATGGATATATTGTTGGCAATATCCTGGCTTGCCGATACGTAATATGTGAGAAATTGATCAAATTTGGTATAGGCAAGTTTAAGTCGTTCCATATACTGTGTTTGGACCCTATCAACCTTGGGCCTTCTTGGGCATGTACAAAGAGATGAATTAGAGATGACTTTCTCTTGAAAAGAAGAGAACACTAACTTGAACCTCGATTTTATCTCTCACCAACCTCTTATGGGGAGGGATCGACATCAGTCGGCTAACGGGGGGATCCTTCGGGAAGGATCGAGCATCGCCGAATGAGAGAGAAAAATAAAGGGAACTAATGGGGAAGAGGAGAAGCTCTAGAAACTAGTAGAAATTGAGACCCATTATGGAGACAAAGTGACACGACCCACCCCAAATTTCACCCTGAAACCCAGAGTAAGTCGTGCGGGGACCACCTCCAAGGAAAATTTACTGAAAAGTTTAAGAAAATCTCCCTTGCAGATGGACAACCCTAAATCGAAAAATTTCAAATTACACTCTTAATTTATCTCTTCTGAACATCGCATAAAATACAAAAATTCTAAAGTATTCAGAGCTACTAAACACAAGCGGAAGCAAGAAAACACGAGTAGGTTGAACAGGTAACCTACTGGCGAAAACTGGCAGAAATACGGGTGACTATGCCTCGTCTCCTACTAGATCCAACCCGAACTCTGCAGACTGGGCAATTTAAACGAGGCCAGGGGAAACATTAATAACGTTAGAGT
>NC_020492.1:30988528-31000088 GCF_000184155.1 Fragaria vesca subsp. vesca | reverse complement strand
AGAAGAAAGAAATGGGTTGGGCTCGGCCCAGCCGACCCAACACCCCTTTTAACCCAAACTTCCAAAATAAAAACAACCCGAAAAATAATACCCGAATAAAAATTACCTTTTACTAGCTAAAATTTACTATTTTTACCGTCGTCGTATTTCCTTAATACGAATAATCCTCCGAACATAATCGTCCCCGAAACCCCTCTAGGGACCAATTAACTATTTACTCATGATCAAGACGGTAAAATTCTTATTATAATCACGCTAGTAAATAAGGTAAAAATATAAGGGTCGGGATGTGACACAAAGGACCTGCGATTTGGATTGGAATGAGAAGCCTGTCGTCTGATGACAACAATACGAAAGACTGATCACGATGGTGAGCTGAAATCTATGATTATATATGGAAGTCAAGTGTTTAATATGGTATTTGAATTCGGTAGGTGTAGAATATGATATTTGAATTTGGGTTATCTTCTTTGGAATTTTTCTTAGATGATGAGTATTACATGTTGGTTTCTGGAATATGGTATGGGATTTTGCAAAAATAATAACTGTTTGTGTTGATTGGTATACCTACAAAGAAAAAAAAGATGTTAATTTGATAAACAGAATTAAGGGTATGATTGTTGTGATCATAAAACCTTGAATAAGAGACCATAGTAAATTAAAGGACATGTTATAACGCCGAGAACTAAGTTGGATTTATTTTTCATGTAAAACAAGATTATTTTCAATTAAATTTTGGGTCAGCTTATTACAACTTATCACTGGTAAAACCCTTTAAGTCTTACTATTGTTTGATGGATAGTAACTACAAAACTTATCAATTTGTCTTTTATCCCGAAATCCCATTCTTAGAACTATCCACTAAAAAGTCTATAAATCTCCATCCAAGGCAAAAATTGCCATAAGATTATTTTTATACGTACCAATGTGTATAGGGTTCCCTTCAACATCTTTACCTTTCTTTTACCACTTATTCCTTAAATAGTTTCCAAAAAAAACTTCGTTTAATACCAGAACGAATGAGATATATAAGCATAATAACTTGGAGTTGCAGAAGCTGGTTGAGTTGTAGGAGCTTGCTGGCTCCTTGTAATGATATGAGCTGCCTCTCTTGAACTTTCTTCTACTCCAATTTGAAGAGGCACAAAATGTGATGATGTAGTATATTAAGGGCTGCCTAATCTCTCTTTCTAGCGGATGAGGGTCCAACTTTGTAAAATTGATTTGTGTGGTTAACGATTTCTGAAAACTGTTAAGGGAAATACAAAAAACAACGACAAGCGTGGCCCGTGAATCATTCTTGTTATGTTATTGTCCTAACTTAACCACCTTTAAGGTGTTGAGTTGTAATCACAAATGGGCTCGGTACAATTAGGAATGATCCACCCATTTATAAGTTATATTTTATTTGTCAATTTTTCAATGTGAGATCTCTTCTCTCCAACACGCCCCTCACATGCATCCTAACTTTTAGGTCTACACGTGAAACATATTAACAAATTGAACCCAGGCCCTATGACAACTGAAACAATCAAACTCAGACCCATGACAAACGAAAGAACCAAATGGGCCCATGACAACCGAAAGAACCAAACCAGGGCCATGACCCCTGAAAGAATCACCTGGGCAGATTGGAGAAGCAACTGGAGACGGACCCGTTTTGATACTATATATGTTAAACAACGATAAACATGGCCCATGGATCATCCTTGTACCGATAGATCATACCTGACGGTCTTTGCTACTAACATGTTTAAGTTAATGTATATGTATTGACAGAGTGCCGGTAGACAGGTTGTAAATGCGTAGTTATTGAAGAGAGAGAATGATTCCTTTTATAAGTGGAAAAGAGTTTTGAGCTTTTTTTCTCTTCGGTGTGAGATTTATGTGTAGAGACATTCCAAAAAAGCTTTGCCAACCCTTCTTAGTGTTGCAGGTGAGGGTGTGTCTGGGCGACTAGCGAGTGAGGCTTGATATTTGGTGAAAGTTGTTGTTGTTGTCTTGCCTATTGTGTAGGAGGTGTAGGCTTGTCTGGCACTTATGACGAGTTTGAGCCTTGCTGATTATGCCTAGATATACATATGAATCTACAAGTCCTTTCTAACCAAAGAAGGATTTTTTAGCTGAGAGTTTAAAAGTTAATAACGGGTATAATCAACGTCAGGGTCTTTGGTAGCCCTACTCCAGAGTCCCCCACTCCTCGGGTAAGAAGGACCGTCACCATCGTATGTATGCATATGTACCTACAAGTCTCTCAAGTTCCCAGTCAAAGAGAGATTTTTAGACTGGGTAGTTTAAAAACTGGCATAATCAGCGCATGGGTCTCTAGTTGCCCTAGTCCGGAGGCCCCCACTCACTAGGGAAGAAGGACCGTCACCTAACGTCGTTTGGTTCCTGAGTTTTGCGTATAAGTGATTAGGTTGCGAGCCTAGATCACTCACCTATCTTTGAGGGAAATGTTCTTGCCATCGAATGGGCAATCACCAAAATGGATCTCTCATAATGTGAGGAATATGTTCTTGGCATTGAATGATCAATCACCAGAATGGATCTCTTGTGAAGAAAATGTTCTTGACGTTGAGTGGTCAATCCTCATAATTCATAACTTCTCTCTCATTTCTTTCATTACTTGACTCTAACTAAAACTTGAGAGAGTTAGAGATTGGTACATGACCTTCTCCTTGAACTTCTCTAGTTTACATGTATTGACTCCTAATCTCAAGTTCCCTCCAATGGACCATCAAAAATGAAGAGAAAAATTTGGTGTCATATGTACTTACCGAACCCATGACATTAGATAATCCTACCAACTCTTTGTTACTTTCTGTTGTTATCTTTAACCAAGTGATAGACTGGTGTTATACTGAAAAGAAATTTGATACCAGTACTGAATTCGTTCAATTTACCAGTGAGGCGCTATGATATATCATCTCACTGTACTTTCTCTTATTAAGTACTTGTATATTTATTTCGTTTAAATTTCTTTGGCTAAGCAACATTGAAAATAAACGTCAGGTGTTGCACCATGATGCATGTCGTGGATGTTGCCTCTTTAACCAAGTGATAGACTTGTGTTATACTGAAAAGAAATTTGATACCAGTACTGAATTCGTTCAATTTACCAGTGAGGCGCTATGATATATCATCTCACTGTACTTTCTCTTATTAAGTACTTGTATATTTATTTCGTTTAAATTTCTTTGGCTAAGCAACATTGAAAATAAACGTTAGGTGTTGCACCATGATGCATGTCGTGGATGTTGCCTAGCAAGGGTGGTGGGTCGCTAAGGAGGGAGAGTAGAACTATCCAACTAGGTGCCCAAGAAAGCAGAAACTAGGGGAACAAAAGGATAAGGATGCCAAAACAAACTTGTTTTAGCACTTACCTGCTCATGGTAAAACTGTAAATACAATTTTCAAAGTAGACAATAAAAGTTAAACATTATTAATAAGAAATCAAAAGGACAAAATAGGTGATTGTGTGGAATAATAAGCAGTCAATTTTAAGGAGTCCAACATTGAAAACTAGCTACTTGCTGCCATGCTCACTGGCTTAGACATTGCTGTCATTTTCCTCCAAACCCACATGAAAATATTTTACCAAATGGTAGTAACATCCAGTAAAAACAAGATGAGTGCACGAAAGCATTAAATGCAATAATTTTGAATGGAAATGTAGCCACTAAGCTATAATCAATTCATATACCCAAAAAACTAAGAATATTTAATTCCCCCTTAAAAATGGGTGTTGGACTCTTGAACTTATCAATTTGGCACAGTTTTGTACCCAAATGTTTTTGACCCAATTTTTATATTCAAAATTTGAAATTCTTTTTGGGTATTTATAGAAAAAAGTTGAATACTTTTAGGATTTTTATGACTAGAAAAAGCAATGGGCAATTTCTAAATAAAAAAAAGGAATAAGAAGATGGGTGTGTGCGTAGGACAATGTTGGGAGTAGGGTTTATGATAAGGATTATGTATACAACGATTAGTGTAATTATATGATAATGGATACACTAAAGAACACAAACAATGACGAGGGCAGGGGTGGTGTTGACAATTAACCTTGAAGTAGATCTGGAATCTACCGGTCTCTCTCTCCTAGTAGTAGTCTCGTCCCTCCCCCCGTCTCCCTCAAAATATAAAGATTAGATTAGAGAGAGAAAGAGAGGGACTTTCCAACTCTACTCAAACAAAAGACCTGCTTGTTTTGCTACTCTTTGAAACCCTACTCTCTTCACTCCCAAGAACAAACCATTCTTGTTCTTCTGCTTCTTCTTCACTTGTTTTGCTTTTGCTTCCTCTCTGTTTCAGAGAGAGAAGGCAAAACCCCCCTTCATGGGTTCTTTACAGTATGAAGTCACTAACCTACTGCTCGGAAAGATCAAGGCTTTGGAGCCTGAAAATGCCATCAAAATCATGGGTTATCTTCTCATACAAGATCTCGGTGAGAATGATTTGATGCGGTTGGCTTATGGCCCAGATACCCTTTTGCACTCTCTGATTGTCAGGGCTAAAATCCAGTTGGGACTTACTACCAACACTTCATCTTCTTCTGCATCTTCCACTCCCTCTTCTCCTTCCCCTCTGAACCCAATAGCCAGACCCACCAGCGCCTCCAACCCATTCTCTCAGTCCTCCCCAAGAATCCCAAACGGTGGTTTTGACTATGGTAAAAACCCATCTTCTCCTTCCTCCAATTCTTGGCCTCTTTCTGCCTTCCCCTCCAACTCCATTAGCCCCAAGTCCAGTCCTCTGCTTTCCTATGATAACATCCGCGCCGGGGCTGGAGGAGCGGGGTCGGTTTCACTTCCCTTGCATTCCAGGCACTCCGGCAAAGATGGTGATGTTTGGTCCGGTAATGATCTCATTGACGAGCACCAACTCAATGAGTACTTATCATTCTTGAATGAGTCCTCCTCCTCTTCCAGGCCTGACGATTTCATTGATCCCCGGCTTGAATTGGGTCATGGGATTCCGGACTGGGCTCATTCTCTCAACAATGGTGACTCTCCTTTGCACAGGAGGAGCTATTCGGCTAGTGATGCCTGTTTCGGGACTGAAGATGCTGCCCTGGGAGGGGGGTTCAAGCCGTGCCTCTACTTTGCTAGAGGGTTTTGCAAGAATGGGAGCAATTGCAAGTTTGTGCATGGCAGTTTTGGCGAGTCAGTGGATGCGGCCGGTGGTGGCATTGGCTCCCCGAGTAAGTTTGATGGTTTTGAGCAGCTACAGCATGAGGAGATGCTGAGGTTGAAGGCTGCTGCTCATCAGCAGAGATTAGTTGCTGCTGCTGCTTCTCAGTTTATGGCTGGAGGGCCATCGTCTCCTTACAACAAGTATATGAATTTCCTCTTGCAACAGCAAAACGATCCCCAAAGGTATTCTAGAAATGGACCTCTTTTTTTTGTTTGGATAGCTTGCTTTTGCGTGTACTACTTGGTAATTGTGAGTATGTTTGAGACAGTCCATTTTGCTGTATACATGTAAATGTTGTTGATTGTGACTATGTTTGGTTATTGAGTCATTTTCTGTTTGGTTTAACTTGTTATTTTTGGGTGCATTCTGTTGCATTGTAGAGCTGCGGCAATCATGATGGCGGAAGACTTTTACAAATATGGACGGTGCCGACCTGAAAGGAACGACCTTCTGGCAATGGCTTCTGTTGAAAAGGCCACTTCTGCTTCCAGGCAGATCTACTTGACATTTCCAGCTGAGAGCACCTTTAGAGATGAAGATGTTTCAGAATACTTCAGGTAGCATTATATTTTTTTGAAGGGTACATATCTAACAACTGTTTCGAAAGTTAAGTAGCACAGGAATAAATTTTAGGCGCTTGGTCACTTGGCAGTGACCTAACCATTAAGTATTGCACTTAGCCTACCCAAAAAATCTTCTATAAGAATCTCACAATGTGATGGTGTGTCATCCTCAGTTTGAGTATCCAAGGTGATTATCTGTGGAGGGTCTCCATGTTACCCTCTTTACCTCCTACAACACCTTTCTCTAGTAGACATTTTTGCACAATGTCTGAGCTCCTATTTTCCCCAAACCGTTTTGACCTTTTAAAAGCTGCTCGGTCATTTCTCTAACTGTGATCGAAGCTCAATTATTTCATTACTGGCCAAAGGAACAATCTGATTGTCTAGAATTTAAAGGTAGGATGTTTGGCTTGTGTTAATTTCATCTAACTACCACATTACCCAATAAGTATAGTCTATAACGAGGTAGTTCTGATTAAGAAATAGGTTCAGCAAAACAGTTTTGACCACAGTTTGCCCCTTGTGGGAGGGGAAGAGCGATGGAAGAAAAGCCAAGAGAAAGGGTCAGGAGTTGTCTTTGTGAACTAGCATATCACATGCCAGATCAGGTGCTTTGTTGTTTGCATGAGTTAGATATATCTTTCCTGCCTTGCTAAATCAAAGGCATGTCATTGTTTGTATCTATCAAATGACTTGGCCATATATTGTTGCTTTGTTATTGTTACAAAGTGATGGAGTTATTAAGTTTACAAGGGAAGTGATTCTCATACTCTTGTTACTATAATGTTTTAAAGATTCAGAGTTAAAGATTGCTATTAAAAAGGGTTCTGTTTTATACTTTGAAGCAAGTATGGGCCAGTTCAAGATGTACGAATTCCATACCAGCAGAAAAGAATGTTTGGGTTCGTTACATTTGTCTACCCAGAAACTGTCAGGCTCATACTGTCAAAAGGGAATCCACATTTTATATGTGAGTCGCGTGTGCTTGTCAAGCCCTATAAGGAGAAGGGAAAAGTCCTGGATAAGTATGTTCATCAAAACTCCCTTTTTATTTGGATTTGTGCTTTTCCTTTATTCACTTCTTAATGATTTAATTGCTGAATGTCTGCAGGAGGCAACAACAACATCAAGAGAGGGGAGAATTTTCTCCATGTTTGAGCCCTGCTGGTCTTGATTCCAGAGATCCATATGAACTCCAACTGGGTTAGTAAATCTAGAACAAATGCTTTTATTTCGGATCACACTGAGAAAAGGGATGACTAACTGTTTGATTGGCTTATGTAGGAGGAAGAATGCTCTTTGATACACAGGAGATGCTATTGAGAAGAAAATTAGAGGAGCAGGCTGAATTGCAGCAAGCCATTGAACTCCAAGGGAGAAGATTAATGAATCTGCAGCTGCCTGATTTCAAGAATAACCGCTTACCCCAGCACTATATACCCCATCACTTTCGCAGTCTATCTATGGGTGCTCCTGTTCCCTTGAGCCCTCAATCTCATGCCCAGATCAATCAAAATGTCATTCCATTTGATAGCTTCAAACAAGAAGTTGCAGAAGGTATTTGAATTTGACTGTAATGGTTGAACATATACTTGATATTCAAGTGAAACTTTGTGGTATTGAACATAAATGTTATGGTTGCAGGCCTTGATGATATGCCAACTGCCTCATTTTCTATGTCTGCCACAGTTTCTGAGCAGCAACTTCAGAAACAAGTTAACAATGCCAATGACGAAGGCAAGGAGCAAAGCTCAGATGTTGAAGCTCATGATCTTCAAGAACGGTATAGTTCATTAGTATATCTAGGTTCTGTGGAACTGTATTTTGTAGTTGAACTTCTGTTTAAGTTCAGGTTCCTTCTCCATTTTCTAATATTGTTTTGCATTGTTTCTGTTTGTGGTTTTTTCATGAAAGCAGTGTGGAGCAGGTCCTTCCTGATAGCCTTTTTGCTTCTCCTAAGAATTCAGGTGGAGATCATACTACAGCCAAAGATCCTAACGAGACTATCGTAGTTTCTGAAAACAACTCATCAACATCTGTCGTAGTTTCTGAAAACAACTCATCAACATCTGTCAATTCTGCCACTTGTGTGGCTTCTCAGTAGTGCTCCTCCTAATGCCAAGGGGATGCCGTTGCTTTCCATTGTGAGAACTCTCCCTATCCTTTTAGGAAAAGATGGTTCATTCAATAGAGATTAGTTCTGACTTGGGTTTTCTTTTGGCTGTGGCATGAAGCTTTTGAAGTGTAGCTAATAATGGTGAGCATGGCTGCAGGGATTGACCTAGGGTAAGATAGATTACTTTTGTTGTCTCAAATACCCTAGATTATTTAAGGATGGTTGTGCAATCAAATAATCATCATTGTTCTGATGTTAGCTTATGTTTTCTTATGTTCTCCTTATGCAGAAAAGTAGGAGAAGCACATAAAAGGAAGACAGCCTCTAGATGTATAGCTGAACAATACCTACATCAAAGAGTAGATCCATAGAGAAGATCTCGACCACAACGAGTTCTCCAGTGTCATGAATACAACATACTGCTAACAGCAAGCAAAATAGATATTTCCATACATAATGGGACTAGTGAAAGAGTAGGATATCTCTCTTTCTCTTGTACCATCTCTGTAGGTGTGTGCTCCGACCACACAAGCTAGAGCAGAACAAGTATAATATTAGCTAGTATTGTATCCTTTGTATGACACAATTATCTACTATATAAACAACTTCGCGTTCTCTACTACATTCTCTGCTCTTCTCGCACCATTTTATCCTTCTAAACCCTTCTAGGTTGTTTCGGAATTGGGTTTATGCTGTTGATAAATACCCAGCAAAAGTTTGAAGTAGCTGCTGATATAGAAACAGCGGCGACACAATATGATGATATAGATGGGAAAAGGCTCTAGCTTTGTTTTGTCCTGGCCTCTTGGGTCATGAATGATGATGGTTACTTGTGTGTCTCATGTTGCAGTCTCACTCACATGGTCACCGAGTGCAGGGTAGAAAGGGGATTTTCAGATTAGTTTGATGAAAGCCAGGTTTTGAGGGATGGGATTTCGTCACACTGTGTCTTTTGTTACCGTAAAAAAACCACATGTGGGGGGAAAGGAACAAGAGGCTCTCACATGGGGGTGCTGACATCAAATGTGTGCAAATGAGATGTTTATCACACTCCCTCTCACTTTCTCTTCGGTTTCTAAGATGGGAAAATATGTTTGTTTCTGAATCTTTGTTTTTCTGGAAGCCAGAGCCCCTTCATCTTCTTCATGTGCTCCGCTCGTGTTCTATGCCTTTTCTTCTTTGTTTTTCTACACAAAAACGTGTAACGCTTTCAACGGAGCGGCTTCAGTGCACCATAATGCACTTGAACTAGTCATGTGCCAATCACGTGCACCGTTAAAGTTAACTGGTCCATGGTTAGTCAAAAAACACAAAATCTAAGTCTCACATTCACTTTCAATTTTTCCCAGAATTGTTGGCAGGCCGTGAAAGACCAGATCTTCAATCTTTGATTATGCTCTCTCATCTCCTTACCATTCTCCATCAATCAACTATTTCTATCTCACCCAACCAGACGATTAACCAATATGCTTTATATCCCATCAGATTATCATTCTAATACATGACCCATCATCTACTCTTCATGCATGATGCCATCTTTAATCCTTGCTTGTTGTTCAAACACACTTACAGATTCCTCTTCCTCCTCTTCAAACTTCACATTCCCCAATTTTCATTTCTTGGGTTCCCATTGCCTTTCCAAACCCGCCACTAGATTGAGATCGAATCATGGCCGCCAGAGCTCATCTTTCGACAACCGCCGCATCCAAAACAAGGGCTGACCTTTTGTTTTCCAGTGATGATGGAACCAACAGTGCTTCACAAGGCAGTGGAGTACCGGCGACTCGGACCAACCTCGTTTTCCGGCAACAATAAATTCTTTTTTTGTTTGAATCAGTTTAACGGAGTTAGTATAGGTGTTTGTTCCATTTTGATGACTAGATAAATGAAGGACTGTGATTGGATAATGGCAGTCGGTTCACTTGTACCCTGGTGCATTAAAGAATCTTCGCGCTTTCAAGGCTTGCATTTCAATGAGGACAGGGAAACCGAAACGGAAAGGGAGTAAATAGGGCAGGGAAAATGCCAATGTGCATGCGTTTGAGACTTTTGTTTCTTTTTTTTTTCTTTTTCTTTTGAAGACTCTCGGTAGTGCTCTTTTTCGGTAGTTTTTGGATTTAAGTGATTTTTAACCGAAGACTTCTTATCAGTACATATTAGATAACTCGGTGTTTTCTAACCGAAGATTTCTTGTCGGTGTAAATTAAATAACTCAGTCGGTTGATATTTTTTTTTTTTTTGAGTGTATCGTGGCACACCATTTTTTTTCCTGCATGTTTTCATTACATTTGCAATATTGCTCTATCGGTTAGTAGCTTCAACCGATATTTGCTATTTACTGTTGTAACTTTTTCTGATGTGCCTTCATACCCTTGTTTATTAGGTCACCCCATTCCTGGGGTTTTAATAGAGCAAGGATACTTTAGGTGAGATCCCCTTAATATGTTTATCCATAAACTTTCTTCTCTTAAAAATATGAGATCATTTAGTTTTTAACATACACTAATCTTTAATTTATTTACTGAGATTGGAAGGAGTTGAACACTTGAACTTAGGACATATGCTAAAGCTTTCAATCGTTCATATACGGATATACCAGTGGGAGGACTAAATGGTAGTTATTTTTTTTTTTTTTTGAGAGAAGGACTAAATGGTAATTAGCAAATAAATTAAATTGAGAATGGTTATAGCCTACTTCATGACAGAAAAAAGGCCATTTGGAGAAGGCCCAAAATAATAGTTTCTGCATTCATTTCCAAGATCTGTAATCCTAAATTTTTCATATATAAACTCAGTTAAAAGCTCTCATATCTTTTACTCGTGGATACTCTGTTAACATCAACTTGTTTGGGGAAGAGAAATAGAGAATGGTTCTCACTAATATAGTTTGCATTATAGTGCTTAGCTACTTAATGTTTTCTTGTAATCTTTGATAGTTGAGGGACAAGACATTTTTTTGAGATGCTTTTGGCGATTTCTTTTTTTTTTTTTTTGGTTAAATCGCTTTGAGTGATTTTCGGGTTGCATAAATAAGCATGTTACAATTTCAACGAGATTGCCAACTGCCTCAAAGCGTATAAGGAATAGTTTTCCCTATTCGTTCTATAGAAGATTTCATGACTACGATCACAACTCTGATCATTTCCATAGTTTTTGTTCCTTTTAGTCAAATACAAGATTGCATATGATGGAAGGATACACCGGGAGAGACATTTATAATCTTTTTAATTATGGAAGAAACTTCCGAAAAATTATTATCCTACATAAGAATTCTTCAACTTATTGCTTTTTTCCTTGTTTTTCATAATCATTCAAAGTAATGCATGTATGATGTTATAAAACCATAAAATCCCTCTTTTTGAGCTTGATTATTATTACATCTTGGTGTGTAAAAGCAAGATACAAACACATACAGATCCGACAATATACTAAATCGTCAAAAGTTGCTAGATTATTAACTTGAATACGCATACCTTTATTGTCCTCGGATTATCAGTCACAATCTCTCAGGATTGAGGTTCTCACCTTATTGATGAAGGATACAGAGCGGTGCAGAGCTTCGAGGGTGAAGAACATAATGAGAGAGAGAGAGAGAGAGAGAGAGAGAGAGAGAGAGAGAGAGAGAGAGAGAGAGAGAGAGAGAGAGAGAGAGAGAGAGAGAGAGAGAGAGAGAGAGAGAGAG
>NC_020492.1:30985175-30988508 GCF_000184155.1 Fragaria vesca subsp. vesca | reverse complement strand
GAGAGAGAGAGAGAGAGAGAGAGAGAGAGAGAGAGAGAGAGAGAGAGAGAAGAAATGATAAAGCTTTTTGAAACATGTAGATCTGAGAAAGATATAAAACGTCATGCCGTTATTATCTTTCGAAAAATTAAGAATAACGCTTTTCTCAGAGATAACCCCAAACGTTAACTAATATAATGCTATATTGTAATAAAAAGAAGAGATTTTGTGAAATTTAATCAAAGGCTCAAAAATTGAAGTTTTTAAAGAAACTTAAGGTTTTCTTTAATTTATTTGTAATTGGTCATTAGTTTGTTCTTATGTACGTACGATTGTCTGGCAAGATCTTGGATTATAATAGTAGAAAAAAATTACTTGTGTCAATTTTTTTGTTATTAATAAATTTTCGGGTAATACGAGTAAACATTAGTCCTTAACCCGCTTACCAAAAAAAAAAATCACATTGTATGTGGAAGAAAATAGAGACTCCTATATAAACAACAAAGCTAAATATGGACTTGGCTTCTCTGCCTGGGAAGCCACTGCTTGGAAAGCCATAGGATTATGCCACATCATTTCATTGAAATCGAATGGATAAAACGTAAATTGTTGTTACTTCTCAAAATTCACAAATAGCACCAGATCTGTCACACCCCAAACTCGGTGTCGGTGGTTTCCAAGCACTTAACAACGACCCAGACCCGGTGTCGGTGGTTTCCAAGCACTTGACAACGAATAAGAGGCGTGAGTGGGAAAAATAAAATAAAATAAAACAAACTCAAATACATTTTCAGAAATCGTCAAAAATAGAAAACATTTACAATAACAAACACAATTACAAAGACAAAACAAGGTCTTGCGATCTATCTCACTTCTAATCTTCCATAACTCTCGCCTCTTGTTCACGTAAGCTAATGTCACTGTTAGCCTTCTAAAAATACGTGTCCTCGTACGAACCTGAACAAAAATCTATAGGGGTGAGTTTACGCTCAGTAGGGCCAAACCTCTTAAGTTATTCTTAACTACGTCACACAATCAAGTTATCAAACATCAAACAATACTTTAAATAAATAACAACAAATCGATGTATAAATGTTAATGTACTCCCTCCACTCGATTACTAGCTAATTAGTCTATACACCCAAGACATATGTACCTACACGTCCTATACCGTGTAGATGTCTTAAATATACGACATAACAAATCAGTAATATACAAACTCTAGTACCTCTTTTATTAGTCATTTTGTTAACCTCATGGTCCCCAATCTCGAAACCCGAAAGATCGTTTTATCGACTCATATGTCGAAGGGGCATACTTTTCCCACTCATTTGCGCAGGTGAGCTAATCATAGCTACTAGAAGTCCCCATGAGGAAACTCAACTACACAAAATATATCTTTTCTATCAATCTCATTCTCCTCTCCAAAATCACTATTCTCACTATTTCTCACAATTCCTCATAATGCATTATGCATGTCAATGAATATCAACACTCGCATTATAATATCGAACACATGCTTTTATTGAAAGCGATAACAACAATCATATAAATCACCGATATCACATGCTTTTAACAAAAACAATAACATTCAAGAGTTAACACTCAATGGCATACAATTCACCGATTTCAATAATAATCTAATTATCAATTTATAGAAAATATAAATCACCGATATCACATGCTTTTAACAAAAACAATAACATTCAAGAGTTAACACTCAATGGCATACAATTCACCGATTTCAATAATAATCTAATTATCAATTTATAGAAAAGTTCCCCGAGAGACCCTATCTGGAATCTGAGCTTTAGCTCCGACGCTAACTGAAATTAGTAACGCAACTACGCGCATTATGAAATCTTTATCATTCTGCTTCTACGATGGCAACACACCTCCGATCCACACATCGTTATTCCAATAAAGTTGGCGAATTACTTCATATCAACTAAATCTCTTATTTCCAAAATATGAATCGATCAAGTTCTCGGAATTGATGTGGACACCCAAATACCTATGTCTTATATCCTCTCACCTTTTTCAATAATTTCCCAATCAACCTACTCAATTCATTTTACGTCCACATCCTAATTCGTCTTTGCACTTAAATCCGTGTAGTATCCATATTGCGCCACAACAACCGACTCAACTCCAATTCAGCATGCATGCTTCCATCATGCTAAACTCACTGCCCAAAAGTCAGATTCTTCATCCGTTAACAAAACTAGAATTCAAGCATAACAATATCAAAATCATTCCTGTAGTTTCATTCGATTGGAAATTACCAAACAAACACCAAAACACTGCCACACCGCCGTTTCTGTCGCCGAAGACTTAAAATCCCAACTTCTCCAATTCTCCATTTCTGTAATTTCAACAATTCTAGAAAAGCATACTAATCATCAATCCATATTTATGAACAAAAACTGAATCAAGGACGAGCTGAGGAGGTCAGCACCGCCACCGCACACAATACAGTGGTCGACGACCTGCCCAAAATCTCAATCTCTCCAAAACTTTACCAAACTTGAATTCAAGTATACAGAGAGATAGAGGTTGAAGAATTGACTAACTTTGATACTTGAACTGAATTTGAAGCTCGCAGGAAAACGAAGAACAACGCCGGGAAACTCAAAAACCTTCCTCCTTTCGATTCTCCCTCCTCAGAGCTCGTCTTGTAAAACAAAGACCACAGAGACGTTTGCCGAGTTGAGGCGAAGCTAAAGCACCAACCTTACTCGTCGCCGTGGCCGGAATTGGAAACACAATCACTTTCTCTCCTCCTTTTCTTTGTCACTGGAGCTCCACTCTTTGAACGGAAACCACGTACAGGGACTTCCACGAAGTTGAGACGAAGCAGGAGACATAAGCTTTGCGCCGGGAACCCGTTGAATGGCGGTGGAGCAATCGGCGCTCCGTCGTTGCCGAGAGGCTGGAGACGAAGTCACTTTGGGCTCGATCTAATTGAGTCCAAGCTGATCCACATTAATATATAGTCCAAAATAGACGGCCCAGATTGAGCGGTTCATAAAATGGACACTCCAAATTAAACCTCTTTAATTTCTATTTTTAATAAAATTTTTGGTTAATACCAATTTTTAAAAATCATTAAAAATAGGTCTGATGTCTGAAAACGCTTCCATAAAATCTTACGAACTCGTAACGACCTCTACCTTAATCCAATGGGCTCGAAAGACAAAATTTAACAAACTAAAATTTAAATAATTTTCAGAAACTACTAAAAGTTTAAAGAATAATAGAAATTGAAACAAAAATAGCTCAAAAAATATTTTCCTTTTAAAAATAGAAAATTGAATTTCCGAGATGTTACAAGATCTCTTCTCTCTCTCTCTC
>NC_020492.1:30981537-30985155 GCF_000184155.1 Fragaria vesca subsp. vesca | reverse complement strand
TCTCTCTCTCTCTCTCTCTCTCTCTCTCTCTCTCTCTCTCTCTCTCTCCACATAAATTGTTCCTCAGCTGAGACTGAGACTGCTCAGATTTTGGTGTTTCTGCCTCCATTGGGATCAACTATACAGAAATCTCTCCCACTCTCTCTTTATATATGTATATGATGACTGTACAAGAAAAAAAATTTACTTGATGATTCAAATCCGCTTGTTCAAATTTACTCTTGTTCAAACAAATTTACTCTTGTCTGTGAGCTATGAGTTGATTGATTAAGGTGTTTAACTGACAACTTTGAAGTCATGAGTTCAAAACTCACGACATATGTCGGGTGTGTGAGTTATTAATAAACTTTAAAAAAAAAAAACAAATTTACTTTTGGTTCCTAAAAAAAGACCCAGATCAAAAGTTGCATTTCTGATGAGAAATTCATAATTTGTTCAAAGCGGGTCAAAGAAAAAAAAATCAAAGATCCTTTACAACCTTGAACGTAAATTAAGACAAGACCCTAAGAATTCAAATCCTATCAGCCACATTTGGTTCTGGCCTCTACCGCATCCCAAATCAATGCCTAGTTCAAAAAAAAAAAAAAAAAAAAAGGTTGTAGGTTTAAAGCCATCCTCCATTCTCAGCAAGCAAAACAATACAACTCCTTGTAACCAACTAAGCACATAAACCAAAAACAAAAGCAACCCCACAGTGACAACAAACTATGTTTTGGGTTCTTTCTTAGAGTTTCATCATTTCTGAATATATATGCGTCCGTCTTTGGTTAAGTATCTCAGGATTTATATATGTATGCGTCTTCCCGAAACTGGAATCACATAAACTGAGTTTGTTTTCCTGATTAAAACTTAGAGGCAGAGCAGAAAGCTAAGCAAGGAGAAAGAGGAAGAGACTGATCTGATATGGGTGGCCTCAGGTTTTTTCTTGTGAATTTTTCGCTGTTGGCCCTTGGATTAGTTTTGAATTCAAATTTGTTTAGTCTCTGTGATTTGAAGTTGACATATGTTCAGTCCTTGTTCTTTCATTTTAATCTGAATGGTCTTTAAAGTCATAATTTTCCTTCCAGATGGTCAATACGTCAATTTTCTCCGTTAAAATGCTGATGTGGCCGTTAAAAACATTACAAATTTTAATGGTCACGTCAGCAATCTAATTAAGAAAATTGACGGAATGATTATTTAGAAGAAAAATCCTGACTTTAAGGACCATTCAGATTAAAATGAAACTATAAGGATTGAACATATGTCGACTTCAAACCACATGGATTATACACAATATTTAACCCATTAGTTTTAGGTGATGTGGTAGCTTAGTATTGAAATCCAAGCAGATCTTAGCAAGACTTCTCCAAGCAGAGAAGCCAAAGTCCGCTAAATAGAATCCATTCTTTTTCATTTAAAAAAAAAAGTATGAAACCTAGCCTAGTTGGGAGGCTGTGCCTCATGTCCGGTTCTATTTATTAAATTAATATTAAATATTTTGCTTTGGGGGCAGGAGGAGGAGGTGATATTACACCTAAATCCGAGCTACATTAAAAACATCTCTAATATCTTTGTAAAGCACATCCTGAATACTAGCAGGTGTCTACTCTAGGCAAACATCATCTAGAAAACCCACGCTAGCAAGGTGCGCTACTATCTGCTACACTATGCCATTTGCTTCTATATAAATGTCTTAAACTCAGATTGATTGAAAAGCTGCATATAGGCCTTACAATCATCCAACATTCGATGGAACTCAGATAAATCCTCTCCCTAAACCCTAAACCCTAAACACAACTGCGATTCCTACACCTTCTTCATTTCTCACAACTACCACAATACTTACACTTCCATCACTATACGACCCAACAATATATTGATTTTAAGCCGTCCTCTTGGAGGGCACTCCCACTTCACCCTCATACACTTCTGCTTCTTCTCAGGCTTATAATGAAATTTCTGGTAAACCCCCAAAAACTGCAACACCCATTGAGACGAAACTTGAATTGAAAAAGTTTTCTTCCAAAGTGTCTTGTTTCTTTTTATCCATACTGCCCATAACGAGGTGAAGAAGATATCTAGCTGATCTATGCTTGATTCATCAAATATGGATCACACCCAATCACGTATATGATCAATGGGCAGGTGTGTAAAAATGACCGACTTCAGAGGTCTGTCCTACCAGAATAATTTTACCATAGAGCGTTACTTGAAAACATGCCAACTTATTTCAGTTTCCATACCGCAAATCACACAATTAAGATTTGTTACTTGCACTCTACATCTCAAGAAAGCTGTCTAAGTAGGAATGATATCACTGAGCAACCTACATATCTTTTTCGAAACCCTAGCCTTTCATAGACCTGCCTAGTAACGATCCGCTAAATTGTAGAAGAGGATGTTGAAATTGGCGTCATCTTAGCCCTTCTCAACGCTTAACACCCACATTTCACAATGTCAGACTAATCGATCGTTAGGATCTCTCAAACTTAATGTGATACAGGCGATCGTATTAACTTCATATGGAGTAAATAATTCACTAAACAAGAAAGTTTTTCTAACTTTATCCTTGTGATAAATTAGGTTCTTAACTGTCACTCCTCCAAGCCCTTGATTGGTTGTGAAAATGGTCTGAACTCATGGGACAAGTAGCCACCCGACCCATTGTAGCGGAAAAAAAAAGAGGTCACAACTAGTGCCAACGTGAAACCTCAATCATTGACATAACACCTACCGCGACTTTCAATAATGCTTCTCAAGTATAAGAAGCCCCGCCTCTAATTAATTCAGCTTGCATAACACTAGAATAAGAAAAATAAGTATCTTTAAGCAACTTTGATAACAACACATTAGCTTTTTGAATGATACAACATCGTTATTTAGCGACATTAAAATCGTGCACGCATATTCTTAAAACTCAAACCACCTCCCTGTCTTTGACACACGTACATATATATTTTCTCTCATGACAACCATTGAAGGTTGATGCTATGTTTTTTGAAATGGAAAATACTTGCGTCCGAACTCTCTCTTATTTACATATTTTTATCAATGTTAAACATAATCTTAATTGTTCAAAAGTTGAATTAACCAATAAATATCATATTTACAAAAATCAATGTAAACAAAATTTGTTTACTCAGTCAATTGTATTAAACAAATGGACAGTTCTAGTGAAAGTTACTAGTCTCATGATTAAACGTCAATTTGTTTGCTTCATTCGGTTAAGCAAACGATTTTTTTCACGTTGATTTTTTTGCAGATGTGATCTTTATTAGTTAATTCAAATTTTGAATGATTAAGATTATGATTGACATTGACAAAATAAGTATGTAAATAATAAAAAGAGTCCGGATGTACACATACATACAAGTCCGGACGCAAGTATTTTTCTTTTGAAACCATTCTTCTTCGGAAAATACTTGCGTCCGGACTAGTATGTACGTGTGCGTCCGGACTCTCTGTTGTTTACATACTTTTACGAATGTAAATTAATCATAATTTTAACCGTTTAAAAGTTGAAAACCAATAAAGATCACCTCTGTAAAAATTCAATATATGTAAACAAAAATCGTTTGCTCAGCCTAATGTATCAAACAAATGAACAGTTGTGGTGAAAGTTAGCAGTCTCATGAT
>NC_020492.1:30971013-30981515 GCF_000184155.1 Fragaria vesca subsp. vesca | reverse complement strand
ATGCACTCAATCATGAAATTAATTAAAACCCCATTAATTTATCATTTTCATCTTCATGTTCTCATCAAACAAACTCACATAAACTCACAAAAGAAGCCAAGATAAAATATAAATCAAAGAAAAAATGAAAATCGAAAATTAAAGTATTGCAATCATCTAGTAAATTGTATATATAATTCGATATTAGGCTAGACGAGTAACGTTGGATCTAAAACACGGCGACGCCTCTTTGATCTTTCACTAGAGTTTGAGCGTTCTAATAAAGACTTGAATGCATTCTGCAAGAAAGGAACTGATTCGATGGTGTGATCCTTATCGGCGGCAACGATAAGCACACTGCGAATTCTTCCTCCGAGAGTTGCCATTTCAGCTTTAAGTGTCTTCAAATGGAGGGATTTTAGTATCTCAATTAGATCAGGCAGGAGTTCTGGTCGGTCCTCGCAGGACAGTGAGGCTTTGAAAATAATTCCTCCATTGTTCGAATACTCATCCTCACTGGAGCAAAGTACAGTGATTTCATCAGCTTCAGAAGGGAAGGTTTCGAGTTCTGTGATTTCTGACATTTGTTGTTTCAGCTCTTTCACTCGTTCGACCACCTTTGCTAACAGCGATGCTTTGTCTGTCTGAGATTACAAAAAGTTACCAACAAACAGAATAAGAATAAGAGAACCCTATGCATGAAAAAGTTAAGCAACTTTCCCAAATTACCATTGATCATTGTTCTATTTTCTTTTCTATTTTTGGGTTCTTTTTTCTATTTGAATAATTGAATCTGATACACTGCTGTGGTCACAGTGCAAATATTCATCTTTAATATAAGCTTCAAGCAGTTGGAATCCAAGATCTTAGAATCCATTCCTAAAGTATAGTTTATAAACGAAAATAATTTAACTGCAATTAAGTACTCAAACCGTTAATACATCCAATACGTGCAATTCAACGTGGATATACTTTGTTAATTAACGTCAATTAAGAACTATATGGTCGAAAAGTTTAGGATTCCGATTTAATTCTAGGATCCTTTTTGTTTAACTTTTTCTGAGAAACCAAACGTACTGTAGGTACTAGTCAACAAAGCAAACTTGCCTTTGTCGACAGTCAACAGATCTAAGACGAAAAAAGAGACTGACTGATGAATCTCAGAAACACAGAAACTCAGATATTTGCCAACAAAAAAAGAAACAAAAACAAATAAAAACAAAATATAAGCCATCAAGTTAATTTTCATATACCCTAGCTGATCAAGCGAGCACAAGATCGATCGACTTATGGATGCAAATGCGAAATTGCAAATTCATTCATAAACGAAAAATACCTTGGAATTACATGGAAGAAGTGATCGAAGCTTATCGAGGTGTGAATTAATTCTCTCTCTCCTTCTCTTCTCGGCCTCCTTGTGATTGTTGAGAGCAGCTTGGGCTCGATCGTGAGGTGTAGTAGTATCAGTACTAGTAGTACTGAGTACCCCAGACGCCTCCAGATTATTCAAGGCGTACTTATTACTGTAGTAAGAGGAGGAGCTGCAGAAGCTCTGCTGCAATGGAACAGCTGAAGATGAAGATGAAAACTCACAGTTAGCAACTCCGCCGGGAAGTGATCCATACGGGTGACCATTGATTAAGCCGTTCTGGGCCAGAAAGCGGTAGAGTTCTTGGTTTTCCGGCTGCATCGATATCGAGTTATTGGTATACGGTGGTTCTGATGGATATGATCGATTATGATCTGGTTGCTCTATTATATCCTGGCGAGCAAGCAAGCGTGCTTTTGACCGAGGGGAGCTGGTGCAGTTGCGAGTGGAATCAATAATGAAAAGTTTTGGAAAGCTTCTTTTTTTTCAAAGAAAGTGTTGGAAAGCTTTCGGTGGTTTAAGCTTTTGTCTTTAGGGTTTTCTATATGTATATTTATGTCCATCCGGGCCGTGATTTTTTACCATCGGGATAATCTAACGGCTAACAAACGTTGAAGGCAGCACAAAATGCCAAAACACGATCGCATGCGCGCTCTCTCTCTCTCTCTCTCTCTCTCTCTCTCTCTCTCGGGCCAATATGCTCTAGGGTTCTGCCGAGCAACATAGGGGATCCATGCATATACCACCACTTATTCATGCCGAGCACCAACATGCACCCACGTACGTATGCCCTAGATCCTGCATAAGCTAATAGAAGTGAAGAATTAATGTAGAGATTGGCATTGTAACCGAGTCCATTAGATTGTTGTCTTGCAGGTTTGGAGTTCCATATATACTTCCATTGTGAATTTTAATGAAGTTCAGTACATAATATGAATCGGAATTACTAATTAGAAGATGTAGCCTGCATTAACGAGCGAGCCTTAACTGATGTCAGTTAATTAGCGCCTTAGCGACCCCATGAAAGCTTCCTGCATGTTAGGTTTTTTTTTGAAAGGAGGAGATAGATGTCAATCTATATATGATAAAAAGCAGTGGCGGATCCAGGAACCGGAGTACGGGGGGACTTGAGTTTGTTAATTAAATAAATGAAAATAATTAAAATATTATAATGAAAAATTTCAAATACAATAATGAGTCTTACCCTCAAATACAATACAGAAGTATAAACTAACTAAATTTGACTCTACAGTTTGATAAATTTTCAAAATCCTCAATCACTACCGCATTATCAATAGAATCGGCGTACTCCTTCTATTGAAGGCAGCAGATTGAGCCGAAGGCAGCAGATTGAGCCGAAGAACTGAAGAGAATGGAATTAAAAGAAGGCACCGCATCCTCCATTGAATGATTCAATGATATCTACAAATCAGTCTATCTTGATTAGATTTCCCAAATTGCACATTACCAGATTTCCCCCAAATTGTAACCCTAAATAAGTAAAATTTGAATTGATTGATTTGAAATACTTACAATATTAGAGTTGAGAGGGAGAATGGAGAGAGAATGGAGAGCTCACACACTACCAATTCTTCTGGGAGCCAAGCAATTAAGAGAGAATAAGTGAGGGAGAGAGTGGAGAAGCACGCAGGGAGAGACTCAGGGAGTGTCGAACAAACACTCTTTTTTTCTCTTTTTTTTATGGAAAGGAAAGGCTCCGTATTTTGACAATTTGACCAGAACACGGGCTAGGCTTTGTTTTCGGGTGGGCTTGAGTTTAATCTCGAGTGGGCTTGAGTTTAATCTAGGGATTCTAGACATATATTACTACTACTATTTTTTTTTTCTCCAAGAATTTGGGAGGGACTTGAGTCCCCTCGAGCTATGCTGTGGATCCGCGCCTGATAAAAAGTTACAATGGACAGCTCACACAAACAGGGCTACGACAAAATAGTGCCGGTATTAGGGTGCCGATACGGTCTTAGAAACCAAACTGAACTAGTGATACATGATAGCTGTCATTATGATACGCTAATCAACTTGACTTGAATGTTCAAATATGTTGTAACGCTCTAAACTGCACCTCCTCAGTTTAAGTACGTCACAACGTCACGAGTCTCTAAAACGTAAAAACAAAAGAAACGCAAGGCAATTTATTCAAGATACATTTCAATAAACACAACGGAAGTGTAAAAATAATTTGAGGTGTAAAGTTTTTATTTTGCTAAATATACTTTCATTTGCTTAAAACCTGACATAATAAACGACTAAGAAATAACGAGCTCAAAAGAATACAAATTCCAATGAGAAATATAAGGCAAGTTCATAACAGGATTGAAACATAAAATTCAGAGAATAGAGTCAAATAAATAAGTATGGAAACAAGTTTCCGGGCACAAATCTGAACACCCAGCTCCTCGCCACTATCCCGTCCTAGTGCACAGTACCTGCAACCAAATTGTTGTAGTGAGCTTTTGTTCTCGCTGCTCAATGAAACTTTACCTTAATTAGATTTGAAAACATTATGTGGTGCACCAGTATGGAAACATGCATGCTTAAAGCCAAAGATGTAATCAACGACAAACTTTCAAAAATATTTTCAAAATCAATTAATCTGGCGCTATAAAATTATACCTGATGGCCAATGCTATGAACCCACTATTCAACATACCTTATTTTATATGTGTGCAACAAGTAAGTGTAGCGACAGTGTCCACTTACGCCTTATCATCTTGAAGTAATGTCACTCCTCAAGGGATGTAAGACACTTTTTCGTTCATAAAGGTTCCTCTGGAGGTTTAGGGATCAAAGCCCAAGGAAGTCACTATGCTTCTCTCACTTTCAACCCATTATCATCTCATAAAACAGTTACCATGTTCATGATAACCAAATCATGCAATTTCAAGTATGCATTGAAATTTCATAAAATGAAAAACTACTAATTAAGAGAGTTCTGGGTCCTCTACCTAGAATTCGAGGCCTTCCTCACGAACTCTGAGATCAAGAGCATTCTGCTCCTCGGGTAACATGAAATCAGAAATAAGAACTGAGTTACCAATTCGCTCTCTAACAACAAACACAATTGTTGAACCCTTTCTTCATTTAGTCTCCCTCACATCAAATCCTCACTTGATCACTACGAAAATCCAAAGGCTGTCAGCCTTCTTTGCTCAAGCAGACTCCAAAATTCGAGTATTTCATCTATTTCCACGTACAACTACTTCCTATTCGTTCAGTTACAGGTGCAAGCAAGGCAGAGGTCGAATCAAGGTAAACAAAAAGGTCGCTATATTGAAGAACAGTGTTGAACACATGACAAAGAATCGGTGGCCAAAAACCCAGAACCAGCCAGTGAACTCGAAACTTCTCGACGTCGGTTCTGCTTCTACGTTCGTCAGTCGAGAAAACTAAGGCCAGGGAATTGTCAATGACGTCGAGAGGGTCTAATTGATGGTTGTTCGCCATCGAAAAGCCACGAATGGCGAGGGCGGCATCAGAGGTCGGCGAAGCTTCTGGGTCGTGTCGGTCTGAAGAGTTGACCCATTCTCTATTTATTAAAAACCTTCCACCGACTTAAGTTTCAAGGGCTGAGATCAATCGGTTAGAGTTTCGATGGCCCAGATTGTAGCACTCGAAATTGTAATTGCCCAATAATTTCTAAATTTAGAAAATTCATATAAAATAAGTTGAGACTCCAAAAGATTCCTCGAAAATTCCCACAAACTCGTCTTTTCGTGTACTCCAACTCTTAATTAAATCAAGGTTTCCCCTTATGAAAAATTTTAAAATTTTCCTCGAACACGTTTGAAAAAAAGCTAGAAGCAAGGGCTTTTTGGATTATATGCGATAGACGAATTCATTGTTTGTCTACACTTGATGAGAAAAGTTCATGGAATCATAAATGATTTGTCAAAAGCATTGCAAAACAAAAGAAAGATCAAGATATTGCGCATGCTATGAACTTGGTTACAATATGCAAAGAACTATTGCTGGCAATGAAAGAGAGCGGTTGTGATTCTTTACTTACACAAATTTCTTTATTTTGTGAGAGTCATTCTTTTTGAAAGTTGTTAACATGGATGAATGCTTTGCAACTCAAGGGAAAATCATATGCAATGCTAAAGTAATCACAAACTTGCATCATTAACATGTTATGATATTCTATATTATTATAGATAGCCAACTTCAAGAGTTGGATGATCGTTCTAGTGAGACGAATATTAAGGTCTTAGACTTATCTTATGCTGCAAGGTCTCTCAAAAACGCCCCTAGAATCGACTACAAAGAGATATGCTCTCGTAATGGATGTCATTGAATTTGCTAGCTTACAAATGTGATTTCAACATATCTCTATAGGGATCTAAATTAAAGAGATGTACTTGAAGGTCCTGAATGGACATCATTCACCCAAATTAAGTGGTTCTAGACCACAAAGCGCGTTTGCAAATGAAATTGCAACACTCACTAAGTAACTACTTGACTGAGAAGGGATATGATGAATTATGCCCTTGTGTGTTCACGATTATTTCAATGTAATGGACTTTTGATGAACTAAGAGATACCTATAACGTAAGTATCTGAATTTTGAATTTGAGAACGAAAAGGTACTGGGAAGACATGGTCTCGAATTAGAACTCGAGGACTATAATTATGGTGATTTTCCATCAATCGCCTTATATAAGGTATTTTAAAGGATGATAAAGTGAGGCTTTCATGTACTCCCATGATCAATCAAAATCTTGACTCTGTGAGAGATCCCTTTTTGTCTAGAGTAAGATGATGAAGAAGTGTTGGGAGCTGAAATTCTCTATCTAAATGCAATAAGCGCATTGTCGTACTTAGCACATTATCGTAAAAGCTAGGTTTAGCTTTGAGTTCATGCAATGCTGGTGGAATGGCATAAAAACAATAGAAGAGTAAAATTTGCACTTCTCAAATTACAACCCACTTGACCGAAGTTGGTACTCTTTCTTGTTTTTGATTGATGATATTGATGTTTACTTGATGCTTTACTATATTTAATTCTTTGTCTTCTTTTTTTTTATTGTTTTAGAATTTTTTTAGTACTGCCATGACTGAAGTTTGGGATTGTTCCTGCAAGTGTGGCTGCCAATTTGAGTTTGTATGGTAAAAATTTGGATTCTTTTAGTTCATTATGATATTGAAGTTCTAATCTTTGTTAGTTGAATTGACATGTACATGTTTACCTTATTTCTTATTGTAATGATCATATAGATTATGTAGTAATACAGTGCCATTTTGATTAAGTTGAATTTGCTTTTTTGAAAGGATAGTGCCTCTGAGATCTCATTTATTTGTTTTAAATGCAAAAAATTTATACAAAACGTTGTTGCACTTGGTTAAAAGAGGGACAACTTAATTTGTTCAAAGCCTCCACAATTTCATTGTTTTGGTTCTCTTCTCATCAAGTTGACATGTAATAAAGATGCAAAGTAATCATGGACGCCATTTCGTATACTCCAATCATTCATGCATTGTGTGAAGTTGGAATGGTTGTAGAAGCCTAGGATTTTCTTGCTGATCGAATTGGTTGATTGAGGGCCAATACCTAGATAATATACTTGTAAATTAGTCTTTAATGCATTAAATTTGGCTAGAGATTAGAGAAGTTTGCTTGATGGTGACCAGTGTATAAAGAATTGAAGTCTATGCAGGGCAAATATAAACAGATGATGAAGGTGAAGGTAACGACTCGCTAAGGGCATGATAGCATAGTGGAGACTTGATGTTATGAAAGAATCTGGATAAGAGGTAACCCTGTCAAAAGTTCTAGTGTTCGCGATTTTGCTATTGATTACCTATCAGGTTCCATGAACCTTTGAGCATACAGAGTTGGAGAGATGAACAATTTGAGTGCAACCTGCTATCATTTTAAGTTTCTTTCTTTATCATATAGAATTGTGTAACAAAGAAGACAAAAACATAGGAACCTTACCATTTTTATGCTGGAGTTATGATCTTTATATTGTATTGTATCACAAGAATACATGGGTGCAAGGCACTCTTATTTAACTAAAACATATTTGTGAGGCTGCACTAGCCAAAGGTGAGTTGGTACTTGGGCTGTTTGTTAGGGGAGAAGATACCAAAATATTTCTCAACTTCTGCACCGTCCTTGAGGTTTTCATCAAACATGGCAAATAGATAACTTTCGATAGCTCCATTTGGTCTTTTTGGAGTCCCGGTCTTCACATGATCGATCAAATTGCTGTAGTAAGTTCTTGCATTACCATTAGTTGCAGCATCACTACCTTCAGATGGCCAACCACTCTCGGATACAACTATCGCCATATTGGGAGCCTTGGCTTTTTCAAGAGCAGAGTAATGAGTGTCCAAGATAGCATCAAAGATGTTCTGGTACCCATTACTACCATTCTGTACTACTACCCCTGGTGAAGTGAACAAGGCATATTCTAGTTTTATGTTAGCATGGTCACCAATATAGGCGAAGTAGGGATATATATTGACAAGAAGGGGTGCTCCATTGTTGCCCAAAAAGGTGATTATTAGGGTAATGAATGAATTCGTAGCACTGCTGAATGCCCCATCTGAATGAGGGAAACTAGGGTCCAAAAGAGTTGTATCTATTGCTGTTGACACTTTGATTTGGCCTTGTTGATTAGCGGCTGTTACCGCATTCTGAATATTCTGTATGGCAGGAAGAAGATATTGAGCTTCTACAGCATCAGGGTGTACTTCATTTCTAATGGCAATGTATTTGAGCTTGACATCAGTCGAGTAGGGTTGCACATTTTTCTGGACCCAATCTGTAGCTGCTGCAGAATCAGTAAGTGCTTGCAGGTTGTTGTTGAGGATGGTGACCATGAGTTCTATGTTGGAACCTCTAAGGGCTTCCAAGGTTGCTTGGTTTAGCTCATAAATCCTCATCCTTCCAATTCCATTGCTTTTGTACAAATCCAAAACATCTGTATCAGAAGGTAAATTGTCGCCGTTTCATCCATAGCAGACACCCGCAGATTGTGTGCCTGAAATAAGCATGTAACATAACTGATGAGTAGCAAATCTCTCTGCTTAATTTGGTAGAAGTGTTCAATTCACCCGCCTGGTTAAAAGAGATAACAATGGTTACATGCAATTATGATATAATTATGGAAAAGGTCATAACTACTTAATATTCCCTGTGACATATGTTACACTATATCCAACAAAACCAGTCTAATGCAATACAGGATCGAAAACAGAAAGACAAACCTGTTATTTGTAGAGCAGGCATAAACAGAACAAGGAGCAGCAATACGGGAGCCATGAAGGTATTTTTAAGTGTTGCGTAGAAAAAACCATGAGGAAGAGGAAACATAAAAATAATAAACTGATCTATATAACTCTTGCTACATTGAGTCTAAGATCCCTGCACACCATTATATAGTATTGGATTATACTATTCTAGAATAATAGTATAGCTAGAATGCCCGAAGTAATCATTACCAAGTTGGCAATTACAGATATATATGAACTCTTCAATCACTCCAAGGATTAGTGATATCTATGGGACTAATGGATTGTCTGCATTTGCAATTTCATTGTTGAAAAGTCATCATCATTAGGTTCATGTCCATTGTAGTAGGCTTAGTTTGAAGCAGATGGTCCAGAGCTGTAGGAAGCCAATGTGTTTGCTAGTCCAAGATTGGTCCACGTCTGTAAATTCAACTGAATTAAAGGACCCGTTTCTCTTTGTGAGTTTTTGTCTTGACTGCAAAATTGACCCAGCCAGTTCTAATCTCTAGCTTCCAATTTTCCACAAGGTCTAGCAGCAATAGCGTATGTATCTTGAAGTGTTTAATGGGTTTGAAATTTGGCTGAGGCTTCTAGTAATTGTTAATTGCAAGTCTATTTCAACTATGAGCTCTTATTTTCAAGCTTCTAAAAGGCCCCGCCTAGGACTACCTAGTCTCCACTTAGGCTCTAGGTTGCAACAAGCCGCCTCGTTTTTCTTCCAGGCCTTTGTGTCAGGTTGTGGGCGATTAGGCGGCCGCCTAGCCCATTTAGACGCCACCTTGCCCGCCTAGGCTGCTAAGCTCTCTAGTTACTTTTGTTTTCTTTTTGTAGTGGGATTATTATATTGTGGGGAGTATGAGAGTATAAGAGTTAATGGTGTGTTTAAAATTGAAGTGTATATGTTTAATGTTGTTGTTGCTCACTTTTACGGGAGGTTATGCTAAATTTTAGCTATAATTTATTTTATAAATTGGTCTGACTAGATTTATGTTAAATAATTTATCCATATTTAACCGTTTTCAAATATTAAATTTAATAAAATATATATATTTAATTAATAAATCCTAAAAGATACAAATCGCCTAGTCCTCGCCTAATCCTCGACTAGGCTGTCCAGGCTCTAAGCTACGGGTTACTACCTGCCTACCGCCTAGCACCTTTTAGAACATTGCATGTTTTAACTTTCCTATTTGACATATATATATACACAAGCAAACATCTCATTTCAAGTTAGTAGAGTCGATTTAGTTAGATTGCCTCTTTTCATACTCCATTTTAGACTTCGATAAAACTTGTGTAGGGAGGAAGAGGGACTGCAAACTTCAAGGGGTATTCAAATTTACATATTGCATATTCTTGAGCCGTATGCATAACTTCATTGACTAATGGTCATTACAATCAGAAGATAAAAACCACTCCACACTTGGAGGAGGAATAGAAAACAAATCCGATGAAAACACATGTAACTTAGCCTCTCGGGCTAAAGTATGCGCAACACGATTTGCCCCTTTTCACATGTTGAACCTTAGCAAAGGAAGCCAACTGCAAGAGGACTTGAAGATCTTCAACTAGAAAACACATCTTAGATATTGCATATTGTCTCTGCTTAATGAGAACAACGGTCTCTACACCCCAAATAAACAGCTCAAGTACATTATAAGATTCAAGTAGAACAGTTAGAGAGGAGGCTCAGACCCATTGGCCTCCACCTATTATTTCTATACAAGTCTAATGTTTAATGGTTCAGATATCTGATACTTTGTTTTAAATTGATAGATCATGGACTATTACAATAAGAATCTAAGAGCTCAATCCTTAGATTTCTTTATATATTTTTATCAACTTTCTTTCTTTCTTTCTTTTTTTATCAAAAGGTCATACGATTTAAATCAGAGCA
>NC_020492.1:30969456-30970993 GCF_000184155.1 Fragaria vesca subsp. vesca | reverse complement strand
TCAGAGCAAGCAGTATAAAGACGACGTACCCTTGTAGGGTCGTCAGAAAACATCATCTTGCAGAATTGCAAGTCCTATACTAGATAAAGCATAAGCTTTGAAATCCTAAGTACACACCCACCTTATAGCGATTAAGCACAATTATTTTACAGGTGAAACTATGTTTCGGAGAAAACTATCAAGACTCTGCGAAAATCACTAGTTACCTGAACCATAACTCATTCTAAATTAGGGGCCAAAGCCCAAATTCATCCGCTAGAGCCCAATCAGATGAAACCCTAGCTGATGCAGCCCAAGCCCAAACAAGCCCAACTCCTAGAGAAGCCTTGAGAGAAACCCTAGCAACCTTAATCTTTTCCCCGCCGTCATCACCATCGGATAGCAGCGGCGCCATCGGAACCAAATCCGAAATTAGAACCAGAGCACCACCATCCTCCCCAACAGCGGAAATATGGTGAATACCTGGTGCATGGCCTCTTGCCGAGATCTGAGACGCAAAGATCTGAATTGAGGGCTCCCAACCGCCGCCAAACAAGCCACCTCCGAGCGCTCCAATCCTCTTCAACGTTCCCATTCCATCCCAAGCCACAATTCGATCGGCCTGTATTGCTTCCTCCCTTGTATCAAACTCAAAAGCAAGAACAAAAAGAGAACAACCAAGACCTTTGTTTAGGAGATTCTGATGAACAAAGCCGCCATCACCACCACAAGTTGGACTCGACATCCACCACCGCCCATATAAGGCACGATAGAGCCATCCTTTGATTGGAGAAAAAGAGATTGAAGAAGAGATCTCCTTCCTCGTCAAAAGAGAATTACCGTTGCCCGGTCAATTTGGGAGTTTTGTCGACTGCTGCCACCGTCGAGTAAAACCCTAGCAGAGCTAAGGAGAGAGACATCTTTTTCGGTGATAAAGAATCACGTACTCTTACTATATTTGTTACTGTTATTTACACTAGGAACGAGCCATATTTTTATCAACTTTGAATTAAAATATCTTAGTTAACTCATTACCTCACACTTACAAATTACAAATTGAAGACTTATGATACCAGACTATGAGTTATAAATTAAAGATTTATGATAGTAGACTATATAATTATGAATTGAAGACTTATGATACCAAACTATGAATTATGAATTATGAATTGAAGACTTATGATACTAGACTATATACTTGCTTCTTAGATTTGTCCAACTGACATTTTCCCTTTTTCAATTACTCCAATCCATTTCGCTGGTACTCTGATGGTCTAATGAGCATCAAAGCTCAAGTTTGTAACTGGAACACAAACACATCCATGAGATTTTTAGTTTTGTAAAACAGTCTGCTATCAAACAAGATGCAGAATGTTCTTGAGCAGTATGCTTATCATGAACAGTTTGATTGAGTTACCACAAAATTGATCGAGCCGTACCATAGACCATCACTATGAAGTAAAGCTTTCCATCTTAGATATGAAAATAATTTGTAATAAAACATAAACTGCATATGAAGGGCCCTTCCACTAAGAGATTCTTTTTTTTGACGTATATG
>NC_020492.1:30939203-30968774 GCF_000184155.1 Fragaria vesca subsp. vesca | reverse complement strand
TTGACCAACTTTTTGATTACATTTTTCAACTTAACCATTCAGTTTTTAGGTCTCAATATATAGATCACTTATGAAAAATTTCATCTAAATTGGTGATCATGAAGGTACTCAAAACAACGATTTGCATGAACAGTTCAAATTTGACAGATTTGATACGTCCATTGACTTAAGCTAGTCCGAAACCTTAACAATCACCACTTTGGATGAAATTTTGCCCAAGTGATCTACTCATATAAACCTATAAAGTGAACGGTTAAGATTGAAAAATGCAATCAAAAAGTTGGATCCCTCATATATGTCAAAAAAAGAAATCCCTTAATGGAAGGGCCTTGTATATATACATGTACATACACATAAGGAGTCAATACCTGTAGCACAAGCAACAACAGTGAGGGCATAGATAAACTTTGGTTGTTAAAATCACCGATCATGGGTAGGCATATAAATCTAACCAACAAGTCTCTTCTCGTTGATCATGAGAAAAGAGATCAACTTACAAAATTTCTTCAAATTTTGAGGTTAAGTCCTCAAAATTTGAATTATAAGAATCTTCATTTAGAAACTTTTTTTTTCTTTTCGAATACAAGGGCTAAACGGTAGCCGTCACGCCATAACCATTAATGAAACCTCAGAATACAAGAGGGGGGCGGGGAACGTTGTGCCTAAACCCTATACTGTAAGAACACCCTAAATTAACATTAGACATGTCTACAAAATCTATGCATTCTAACAAGCAACATTTAACGAATAGTGCATCATTAGCTACTCTATTTGCATCATCATCAAGAAACTTAGCATGACTAGTTTCTAAAATTCTTGTTGCATTATTTATGAGGTGTATAAAATCTGTAGCCTTTAGACTTTTCACAATATCCCACAACTGGTGTATAGCAGTTTTTCATCCCACCTCGTTACTCTATCTTGGTTTGGAGAATACTATTTGATCGGCTCCCAAAGCCTAAAGGAGGTTTAGAAGAAAATAGCTCGGCAGATGATTCATGACACTATTATGAATGGCATATGACCAATAGGATGACAATAAATGTGGTTAGAAGAACTATGTCTGAGATTGTGAGGGGGTCTATTGAGAAACATGAGGATGCAATAAATTACATGGCTGCTATAGCTGAGAAATTTGAGGACAGTGAGAAGGTTGAAGGTGCTAGGCTGAGCAAGGAGTTCCACAAACTTCAGTATGATGGAGCTGGGAGTGTGAGGGAGCATATTATGCATAAAGTAATACTCCTAAATGGCAAGCTCAGGGATTTAAGGATGGGAGTTTCAGATGCACAATTGGTGCATGAAGCTTTAGATTCACTCCCAAACACATTTAGAAGATTATTTAATTCTAAAATCTAAAATCTCTAAACCCTAAACCCTCTACCTTCTGACTTTCCCTAGAACCCATTTCCTTCTAAAATCTCCAAAATCAAATCTTACGGACCCATTTTCTCTTCTAGTTTGAACATGGAAAACTTAAAATTTGATTATAGGTATCACATTGATCATTCTATAAGAGTTTGGAGACTATTGATGTGATTATATGCTGACAAAAAATATTTTTAATGGGCCACATGCGGGACACGTCAGCAAACAGACAATGCGGCGAAAGAAAATAGCCTCCGGCCTTTCATCAGGAACGAAAATAAAGTTTTGGTACTACGTGTGGGGCACTTTAACGGTGCGTGTCACAAAAGTTTAAAGACCGGTGCTACTAAAACTTCATAAATTCCATTTCAAATATAAAAAAATACAAAAGGAAAATGTGTCGTCCTGAATCCCTTTCTCTCTTTTTCATTCTTCACAATCATACGACTCGTTCTCTCAATCTCTCACTTGCTCGTGCACCCCAGTGCTTCCTAGGTTTTGTTCTCCTTTGATCTCCGAACATGGTAGTATGTATCGGTTTGGATCAGGAGCTGCTAACAGAAGCCAGATTAGAGCTTTCTCCAGATCAATTACCAAACACCCACCACTTCCTTCCAAGTTGGCTTCCTTCTTGGACAAGTGCTCAGACGCTTTCTCACTTAGAAAACTCCATGCTCGTATTCTTGCTCTAGGCCTCGCCAACCATACCCTTCTCAACTGCTATCACAAGCAGTCAGAATCCACATGGAACTCAATCCTTGTTGGGTATTACA
This sequence comes from Fragaria vesca subsp. vesca, assembly GCF_000184155.1. NCBI lineage: Eukaryota > Viridiplantae > Streptophyta > Magnoliopsida > Rosales > Rosaceae > Fragaria > Fragaria vesca. The sequence goes on along the minus strand of NC_020492.1, from coordinate 30,966,633 downwards.
GAGCTGGTCATTTCGCGCAAGTCCTAACAAGGTACATTCATTTGAGGCGGCAATGGAGCATTGGGTTGGACAGTGCAGCCATTACGTTTGCTTGTAAGAGCTGTATTGAGTTGAATCATCTCGAATTGGGTCGAGGAATTCATGCGGATGCAGTCAAGTTTGGGTTGAATGGAAATGGATTTGTGGGTTCGTCGCTTATTGGGTTCTACGGTAAATGTGGAAGCATGGGCGATGCGCGTAAGGTGTTTGATGAAATTACTCACCCGGATGTTGTTGTGTATACTTCCATTATTACAGGGTACGCTCACATTGGTCATTTTCGGGCTTACGAGGCTTTCGGGATTGCTGTCCGAATGCAGAGGAAAGGTTTGCTTCCTAATAGGGTCACCCTGGTGAGCTTACTTCAGGCAGCTTCACAGTTGGACACACTGAAAGAAGGTCGGTCTGTCCATGGTTATGCTATTAGAAGAGGAATTGGTGGTTTTGATGAAGTTTTCGAGACAAGTCTCATGGACATGTATAACAAGTGTGGGGCACCTAAAATAGCAGCCTGCATTTTTGGCAAAATGAAGAAAAAGACAATTGGTTTGTGGAATGTGATGATCGCAGGTTATCTTAGATCGGAGCTGCCCTTGCAAGCTTTCCGGTGTTTCTGTCAAGTGATGCAAGAAAAATATGTTCCGGATTTGATAACTTTCTCCAATGGGATTTTGTCTTGTGCTCACTTGAGTTATTTGCCTGAGGGAAAGAGTATCCATGGTCACATAATTCGTGTTGGTGTTAAACTTGATGTAGTAGCAACCACTTCTCTGGTCGATCTGTACTCCAAATGCTACAAGTTGATCCAAGCCAGGACATTATTTGATAGAATGGAGAAAAAAGATGCTATCTTTTACGATGTGATGATGAATGGTTATCTGCACAATTATTTTGCCAGTGAAGCTACGCACATTTTTCTGGAAATGGTTCAAGAGGGAATTCAACCAAACCTAGGTTCCATTTTGACTTTACTTTCTGCAACTTCGGAACTGAAAGACTTTAGAAATGGCAAGTGCATTCATGGATATGTATTGAGATATGGATTTGATTTGAACGTTGAAATTGCCAATCAAATGATCTACATGTACTCAAAATTTGGATTAATAGTGTGCGCGAGAAAAGTCTTTAACAAGATAAGATATAGAGACTTGGTCTCATGGACTTCAATGATGATGGGTTATGTTCATCATGGGCATGCTGATGAAGCTATAATATTGTTCCAATTAATGCAAAGGGAGCAGGTGGAAGATGATACTGTCACGCTGTTAACTTTGCTTCAGGCACTTCCTCAGCTTGGATGTCTGAATTTAGTGAAGGAAGTCCATTGTCACTATTATAGAGTTAATATAGACAGTGAGATATCTCTCACCAATTCTTTGGTAACTACTTATTCCAAGTGTGGGAAGTTAAATATGGCTGCAAATCTTTTTGATCATGCAGTTAAACGGTGTCCGACTTCATGGAATGCAATGATACATGCATATGGGATGCATGGAAAATGTACGGAGGCCCTCATGGTTTTTGAACAGATGAAAAGCAATAAAGTTGAGCCTGATGGGTTTACCTTTACATCAATACTTACTGCTTGTAGCCATTCTGGCATGGTAAATGAGGGACTTCAAGTCTTCAAGTCGATGGTTGAGGAGTTCTCTATAATCCCTTGTGAAGAGCACTATGGTTGCATGGTAGATTTATTAAGCCGAGCAGGATTGCTTGAAGAAGCATATAATCTGGTTAAATCCCTGCCATCAAGGCTCGGTGATTCTACACTAGGCACCTTGCTTGCTGCTTGTAAGTTACATGGAAATACAGAGATGGGGGAGAATATAGGAAGGCGTCTCTTGGATTTAGAACCCAAGAATTCTAGTGCATTTGCCATGGTTTCAAGTTTATATGCAGAAGGTGGAAAGTGGGGTGAAGTGGTCAAAATAAGAGCCAGAGAAAAAGGGAGAGGTTTAAAAAGAACTCCAGGGTATAGTCTGATACAAGTAGATTAAAGTGAAATGTGGGGGTGAAGTAGTCAGAAATTCAGAATAAGGGACACAGAAAAAGGGAGAGGTGTAAGAACTCCAGGTTCTGATAAGGTGTTTGAAATCTTTCTCCTAAAGTAATTCACTTTAAGTTGAATAGGAGTTTTCAATTTGTTGTTGGCAAGCCCATATTGCACAGTTGCATACTAATTCATTGGCAGTTTGGTCTAGTTACATACTTATATCATAATTATATGACTGATCAACTCGGTACATTTTACTGTAGTATCAACAGTGTTTCTCTTTTTCTCTCATACATTTGATACTCACTTCATATAATTTCTCCAGATGGACTACATTAATACTTCACATACAAACTTTATGGGTGCTAGATAATCTGGTTGCAAGTGCATTGCAACAGGTAAAGACCTCTCGGATTCCCTTGCCTATTTCCAGGCAAAAGGTATATAGGTATGTTGTTCTGAAGGTCGACAAGATGTTGTATAATTCCTTAATGATCTTAGCTAATCTTATTTTCTTATGCCTTTTTTCTTTTTCAATTATATTTGTGTAGAATTTAATATGGCACAAGCATCTTCTGAAAGAACTTCGAATCTGGAACAATTCTTGCTAGAGAAGTGAACGGAATTTGCCTGACCAGGTATGTTGAAGTTGTCCTTTTGCTGGAGTACATTAATGTGGTTTCATTAGAAACGAATTCTTATAAATCTGGACACTATGTAGTTGTATTCTTGCAGTTACAGCTAAAGGATAAATAGCACAATCGTATAATATTGTATCATTTTAAGCTAGTCTTAGTATGTTTATGATATTTTCTCTTCAAAATAACTGTCAGGGTATTTGGCCTCTGTAGGTAGTGATGGAGTGCTAGAAGGCCCTCAAATATATTCAACCTATGTGCGGTAAGAGGCACCACAACTGATCAATATAGTCACAAATTCAGCAGGAAGTTCAAATTTATTAACAAAGATCAAATTCAATATGGAATGATTATGATGAGAGTTTTATTTAATGATTAACAAAGGCATTTGCTGAATATAGATCACGCGCTTTACAGGCTGATGAGCCACTCTATAGGGATGTTCCTGGTTCTGGGGGTCTTGTTTTAAGTGCTGGAGAACTGAAAAAGCTTCGCTTAAAGCAAGAAGGAGGATGAAGCGTCTGGCAATTGAAACAAGAATTAAGAGCTTTGAAGCTGGGTGGATTACCAAATTTAAGGACACCACAAGAGTGTTGAAATAGTGAGTAATAGGTTGTTGGATGTGGAGAAGGGAGTGAAACTTCTTAATGAACAGCTTACAGTAAGGAGGCTTGCAGAAACAGCAGAACCTACTCCAAATGAATCATGAGATGCTCGGTGAGTCATCAATTTGTTATTAAAGTTCACATGTAAAGCAAGTGCAGCTTTTATTAGTGTTGAATGATGCTATTATGCTAATGCTATGATGCAGTGTTAATCCTAGTTTTATTTGTGGCAATGTGATGCTGATAGCATTTAATCTTGTTATTCACCATTGTGACTTGAATTGATCACCTTGTAGATTATGGCTGTAGCAGCCTTGTCCTTTGATCCTGTTGTATCCTTATTTGACATTGACAATTATATACAATCATGTCCACCATGTAAAGATTTTATCAGGAATTAGAGCGCGGCATCATTATCATAATGGTGTCTCTATATTTTAGTGCTGTTGCACTTTTTGTGAGAATAAGATTGGGGGAAACAAGATCCACCAGTTCCTAAAATCGTAGTTAATTTCAGCAATAGTAGCCCTAACCATAGCTTGCTGAACAAGTCTTGGTAAGTTTTGAATCTCTCCCAGTTTGAACATGACTGCAGTTGGTACTTTTTCTTGTTTTTGATTGATGATGTTTACTTGATGCTTTGCTACATTTAATTCTTTTTTCTTTTTCTTTTTTTTTATTGTTTTGGAACTTTTAGTACTGTCATGACTGAAGTTTGAGATTGTTCCTGCAAGTGCGGCTGCCTATTTGAGTTTGTCTGGTATAAATTTGGATTCTTTTAAGTCATTATGATATTGAAGTTCTGATCTTTGTCAGTTGAATTGACTTGTTCATGTTTACTTTATTTCTTATTATAATGATCATATAGATTATGTAGTAATACAGTACCGTTTTAGTTAAGTTAAATTTTCTTTTTTGAAAGGATATAGAGCCTCTGAGATCTCAAGATAAATTTTATTCACACACCTCTAACTACTAGATATACATCTCTTTTTTATATATAAATTATATAAGACTTTGTGCGTACGTAAAATTACCAAAAAAGATATTTATATCAAAAATACAGAAATCTAAGTTGAAATATTACATCCCGCTTAAGATTTTTTTTCCTCCTCTATAAGAACAACTTAAGTGAAGATGCGAAACCCTAATGTTTGGTCTTCAGTGCTCACACTTGCATTTGGTACTGTAACTCGATTGCATGAGAACTTAGGGATCTCTTACCTTAGACCAAGAATACTGCCTACAAGTTCTTTCATTGCATATCGATGTATATAAGTCTACTCTAGATTAAGAAAAAATTGTTTATAATTGAATGTCATAGATATCTCATTAGATTTTTCTATACAATATATAAATTGTAAATGTTGAAATGAGGGGCAAATCACTTTTCACGCTAGGTCGTCTAGAAACATTCAAGTTTGAACACAACTAGCTAGTCCTTTTGATATAAAACAACAATCTCTTGAAATGTTTTGACAGTTCATGCATCTTGTCATAAACTGTGTTACTGTATTCTTGATAAATGATTCAATAATTACTTTTGTAAACCCCCGGGCTTAACTAGCAGATTTAGAAAAGAGTTGAGTATTTCGTGAATAAATTGTGTATTGTCAATGAGGGTAGTTTATGAAGTCTGGGGATGTGCTTGTAGTAAAATGTTAAAACAACAAAGCTAATAGGTGGTGTATTAAGTATGGACGTGATTTCGTATACCTTCTCATAAAGTTGACATACAGTAAAAGATGCAAAGTAAAATAATGGACGTGATTTCGTATACTATAATCATTCATGCAGTTGTGTGAAGCTGGAATGGTTATAGAAGCCTGGGATTTTCTTGCTCAGTTGTGTGAGGTTATCTATCCTTATTGTATTGTATTCGTTTCACAAGAATACATGGGCGCAAGGCACTCTTATTTAACTAAAACATGTTTGTGAGGCAGCACTAGCCAAAGGTGAGTTGGTACTTGGGCTGTTTGTTAGGGGAGAAGATACCAAAATGTTTCTCAACTTCTGCACCATCCTTCAAGTTTTCATCAAACATGGCAAACAGGTAAGTTTCGATAGCTCCATTTGGTCTCTTCGGAGTCCCGGTCTTCACATGATTGATCAAATTGCTGTAGTAAGTTCCTGCATTACCATTAGTTGCAGCATCACTACCTTCAGATGGCCAACCGCTCTCGGATACAACTATCACCATATTGGGAGCCCCTGCTTTTTCAAGAGCAGAGTAATGAGTGTCCAAGATAGCATCAAAGATGTTCTGGTACCCATTACTACCATCCTGTACTACTACCCCTGGTGAAGTGAACAAGGCATATTCTAGTTTTATGTTAGCAGGGTCACCAATATAGGCGAAGTAGGGGTATATATTGACAAGAAGTGGTGCTCCATTGTTGCCCAAAAAGGTGATTATTGGGGTAATGAATGAATTCGCAGCACTGCTGAATGCCCCGTCTGAAGGAGGGAAGCTAGGGTCCAAAAGGGTTGTATCTATTGCTGTTGACACTTTGATTTGGCCTTGTAGATTAGCGGCTGTTACTGCATTCTGAATATTTTGTATGGCAGGCAGAAGATATTGAGCTTCTGCAGCATCAGGGTGTACTTCATTTCCAACGGCAATGTACTTGAACTTGACGTCAGCCGAGTAGGGTTGCACATTTTTCTGGACCCAATCTGTAGCTGCTGCAGCATCAGTAAGCGCTTGCAGGTTGTTGTTGAGGATGGTGACCATGAGTTCTATGTTGGAACCTCTAAGGGCTTCCAAGGTTGCTTGGTTTGGCTCATAAATCCTCATCCTTCCAATTCCATTGCTTTTGTACAAATCAATAACCTCTGTATCAGAAGGTAAATTGTCGCCGTTCCGTCCATAGCAGACACCCGCAGATTGTCCACCTGAAATAAGCATGTAACAGAACTGATGAGTAGAAAATCACTCTGAGACTCATCAGTTGATGAAAAACTATGTATGAAAAGAGTTCAAGAGTGCAAGACAGTATGAAAAGTTCCTTGGCATCACGTTAGAAAGAGACAAAGGAAGTGTTCAAATCACCCGCATACCATCTAGTGGAACATAAATACTTAACAAACCACAAATCTCTGCTTAATTTGGTAACATGGTTATAAGAGATAACAATGGCTACATGCAATTATGATATAGTTATGGAAAATCTCATAACTACTGAATATTCCCTATGCCATATGTTACACTATATCCATCAAAACCATTGTCTGATGCAATACAAGATCGAAAAGAGAAAGACAGACCTGTTATCTGTAGAGCCGGCATAAACAGAACAAGGAGCAGCAATATGGGAGCCATGAAGGTATTTTGAAGTGTTGTGTAGGAAAAATCCATGAGGAAGAGGAAACAAAACTAACAAACTGATCTGTATAACTTGCTACATCGAGTCTAAGATCCCTGCACACCATTATATAGTATTCTATAGTAGTATAGCTAGAGAAAGCCCCAAGTACTCATTACCCGTCAATCACTCCAAGGATTAGTAATATTATGGGACTAATGGATTGTCTGCATTTGCGTTTTCGTTGTTGAAAAGTCATAACAATTAGGTTCATGTCCATTGCAGTAGGCTCAGACTGAAGCAAATAGTCCAGAACAGCAGGAAGCCAATGTGTTTGCTAGTCCAAGATTGATCCACGTCTGTAAATTCAACTGAATTGAAGGACCCGTTTCTCTCTGCAAGTTTTAGTCTTGACCCAGCCAGTTTTAATCTCTGGCTTCCAATTTTCCACAAGGTCTAGCAGCAGTAGCGTATGTATCTTGAAGTGCTTAATGGGTTTGAAATTTGGCTGAGGCGGCTAGTAATTATTAACTGCTTCAACTATGAGCTCCTATTTTGAACTTTCCTGTTTGACAGATACACATACAAACACCTCATTTCAAGTCAATAGAGTCGTTTTAGTTAGATTGCCTCTTTTCATACTCCATTTTAGAATTTAATAAAACTTGGAAGAGGGGCTGCAAACTTCAAGAGTTATTGAAACTTACATATTGCAAATTCTTGAGCGGAATGCATAACTTCATTGACTAAAAAACACATGTTGAACCTTAGCAAAGCCAATTGCAAGAGAACTTCAAGATCTTCAACTAAAAAACACATCTAACTTACATGTTGCATATTGTCTCTGCTTAATGAGAACATGTCTCTGCTTAATGAGAACAAAATGTAAGAGGATTAGAGGAGATAGAGAAACATTTTGGCCTCTTCATCCCAAATAAACAGCTCAAGTACAGTATAAGATTCAACTAGAGGAGTTAAAAGGGAGGCTCAGACCCATTGTGGCGTTCACCTATTATTTCTGCATATGTCAAATGTTTAATGGTTCAGAACTTCAGATTTCTGATACTATGTTTTGAATTGATGGATCATGGGCTATTACAATAAGAATCTAAGAGCTCAATCCTTAGATTTTTCTTAGTCTTCGGTAAATATTGAACTCATTATCTCACACCTACGAAGACTCGTGATACTAGACTCTATACTCAGCGTCTTAGGATTCGTCCAACTGACATTTTCCCTTATTCGATTACTCCAATCTATTTCTCTGGAACTCTGATGGTCTAATGAGCTGGAACACAAACACATCTGTGAGATTCATAGTTTTGTAAAACATTCTGCTATCTAACAAAAGCAATATACACTTTTATGTATAAAGAATCAATTGCTGTACCTATGAGAACAAGAAAAATGCTTTCAACTTCCTCACAGTATCACACTATCACAATCACACTAGTTGTTCTTCGATCTTCCTTTCTTCCTTTTCTTTTCTTTTCTTAATTTCTTTTTCTTTGGTCAGTAGTTTCCTCCAACCTCTCAACCAAATCAAAAACAGAATAACACAAATCATGTCGTCATTTCTTAATTCTGATAGTAAAGGAAATCCTCCTTGTCGCTTCATTTCAGGTTTTGCCTCTTTAGATATCAGCTCCTATGTACACATCCTCTTTTCTTTCACTCTCCTACACACAAACACACATTGCATGGAAGGCATCCTTTCATCCGGTATTTTGATATTCCTGTTACAGGTTGTGATCACCAATCATTCCAAGGAAATATAGCCTGCTTTTCTCCTTCCCGGTATGCCTTCAGTGCCAGCACAATTGCAATATCACTCGAGCTGTTGAAATTCTGATGCTGCCTGAACCAATTGCAAAGGTTGGCGGATTGGAACTACATATAGAATGCATCAACTAAACAAAGTCATGTGCTCCACATTCCCCTAATAGCTCATGAAATCCAGGTTCTGATCAGATGATTCTAAACAAACTTTTCATGAATATCTATCAGACCATGTCGCTTCTGACCCTCTGGAATATGAGTTGCCATATGATCTCCACGACTCTCTCCACTGTCGGCTACTTCCGCTTCTTTCAAATGGGTAATTTTGAGCATCTGCAGGCATTCTAGCTGCGCTACTTCCACTGCGTTTCTTTTGACCATTCCTAGTCTGCTCTTCAGCATCATACCGTGCACGCTGCAAAATGAACAACAAAGTTTCTTGAGATCTTTAAAGAAATAGGAGCTTTTGATCATAATTGAGTGGCCAAAAGGGAAACACTGGCATGATATAGATAATGAAGACAAGCACGACAATGTTGGGAAAGAGAAAATCTTTAAACAACATATTTGAGAAACTGAATATACATATTGTCAGCAATCCATTCTTCAAAGCTGATCCCAATTAGTGAAAGATTTCCATGCAATTCATGAATGCGCCTATCAACCAGTTCCATAGACAAAAAAAAAACGCCCACAAATAACCACTAAATTACCAAACAGATAAAATCAAACATGAGAGAAGGCTTGTAATAAAATAAAAAAATTAACACAAGGTGAACCTTCTCTTCAATAATAGCTTTTTCTTTTATTTTGAAAAGTAACACTTTTCATGGAAAAGGTACACGGTATGTGGACAGAAAGGAGAAGGAAAAAGCAGAAAAGGAAAAAGAAAAATAAAATAACACAACAGCAAGAGTAGCCTAGGATCTAGAAAACACAAACAAAGCTACAGCAGCCTTTCGGTCTTGAATAACAGAAGATGTTGTAGATTTCAAGTTCAGTAGAGGTAAAAACCAAATTATTAGAACAAGATACCGACAAAAGATATGTTACATCTGCAATTGTCTTGTATAGATACTTTATTTGGTTAGTCATAGTAACATCAGTTTTTCTTTCAAATTTTTTATATCGCTAGTAAAAAAAATTTCGCAGAATATAAACAAGTTCAAATACCCATGGTCTATCGAAAAAGAGAAAGGTTCACTCCTAACTTAATTAAGAAGATGGCCGTGATGGCCGTGACAAAAGGCTGAAATGTTAGCATAATGATAAATGCATTTTTATGCCAATTTCAAAAGCAAGCAAAAGAAATTGAAGGTGCAAAACACACTATATATGGAGAAACAGAGTCTAAATAAGTTCAAATACCCAGGGTATATTGAAAGACAGAAAGGTTCGATCACACCTCAATTAAGAAGATGATCGTGAGGAAAAGCTGAATCGTAGCATAGTGATAAATGCATTCTTATGCCAATCTAAAAGGCAAGCAAAAGAAATCGAAGGTGCTTTCAGAGAGGAGAAATAGAAAATAAAACAAAACAAAAACACAGAATCTTAGAACTAGACCAGGAAACCTTAATTTTTTGTTATTTAATACTCATAGTAGCAATGGTACCGTGGAGCTTCAAAGAGTTTGTGCCCTTCAGAGAAAAGAGGCAAAACGCACATTTCAGTAATTAAATATGATTCCCAACAAGAAAAGAATCAGGATCTCTATTTTTGCTATCTACTTTCTACTTTATTACAAGGATGTGAAACAAATAAAACAAATAAGAAAAGGGCTGCATAGGAACTTTTTAAGTCAGATTTAAAATATAAATAAGACAAGATTCTATTTAGATTTTAAACCTTGGCAGAGTCTGAAAGTACTGCATATGCCTCCCCAATCATTTTAAAAAGCCTGTCAGCATCCTTGTGCACTTCTTCTGCTATCTCCTTCCAGAGCCCATCATCACCAGTTTCACTCCTAGCAAAGAATTGAACAGCCTACAATAGAACATGTGAGAGGTCAGTAACAACAAGCAAGCAATAACCAGCAAGTGATGAGAAGATTCCTAAAAATAGGTTACAACAGAAATAAAGCATACCTTGTCAGGATGATGTCTTAGTGCAGCTTTCCGATAGGCTTTCTTAATTTCTGATGCTGAAATAGATGGTTTGATTCCCCTGCCATTACAATTGAATAGAAAAAGATGATTATTACTATTGAATGTTCTCAACATAAACTGCCTGGATAAAGCTACTCGAATTCATTTCACAAAAACACATAAGAGTGATATTAACATGTTCCTGAGAGGTATGATTATCATGAACAGTTTGATTGAGTTACCACAAAATTGATTGAGCCACCACAGATTGATTGTGTGTGTGTGTAGCGGCCACAACAGTGAGGACAGAGATAAACTTTGGTTCCAAAATCACTATTCATGGGTAGGCATATGAATCTAACCAATAAGTCTCTTTTCTCACTGACCATGAGAAGAGAGATAAACTTATGCAATGACCTCTAACTAATCACGAGCCTAGCCAATAAGTTTATCTTTAACATATAACAATTCACAAACAGCTTTCAACAAGAAGAAAGATAAACTCACAGAATAATGTACATATCCAAGGGGATGTCCTTTCTAGCTTCTTCTTCTACTTCTGAAAGACGAAGACGAGCTTGTTTCAAATCACTTTTGATGCTATTGGATATATCAAAGGTTCCACACTGATTGATATTTTCCTCTAACTGCTTAGTGAGAAGAGATACAAGTCTATTAAGATCTTTAGCTGCTTGTCCATAATCTCTGATCATCTCATATAACGTAGCTCGCCTAGAGATAGCCTATGAAAGTGTAAATGCAATAAATGAAGATCAATAGAAAGGTCATAACCAAGAACCATGTCGAAATGATCAGCTTTGAACAAACCTTTAGATAACTTCCATCAAGAGCTATAGCTAGGCTGCAATCTGCAATAGCATCAGTGATCTGGCCTAATGCTTTGTATGCAGCAGCACGATTGCAAAAACAAACAGCTGTGAAAGGACGTGATTCTGTATTACATGACAAAGCAGTAGTATAATGCTCAACAGCCTCATTATGCCTCCCTGCCTGAAATGCTTCATTCCCAGCAACCTGTAATGCAAAATGCATACAAATCAACAAATAAATACCAAACTTACACTTTCCGATGTGTGAAATACTGAACACATCAAATATTGAAAAGAATAGTTCAGTAGACACTAAGGAATATAAAGCAAAGGCATCTTTTCTTGCAGTCAACCCATGGCTCACACACAAGCAGAAAATCTCAATAATTTTTATTTTTTTCACAAAGATTACAAATTTTAAAGAGCCTTCATACATAGAATCATTGAGATCCCCCAAATCCACTTAAATTTCTGAAATGCATAACTGACAATACTTAATACAAATGACAACCAAAGAAAATCAAAACATAATAATTTCAAAGTGCATGCCAGACAACAGGGTTTTTTTTTAAAGAAACGTCTTTTTATTGAAAAAATAATAATAATACATGGAATTGGACACAGCTTCTGAAAAATACATAATAAACTGTGTGCATTAGACAAGTCTTGTACATTTCATGAATCGTAATGATATCAAAACCTAGGGTTTGCACATTTCATGCTATCCCTATGCAAAAGTTTGAAAAGTTGAGAACATAGAAAGATATGTGGCACAAATTGCATACCTTATGAGATAACAGCTCACGAACAATGAGAACGGGAATAGATGATTCCAGAATTTTTCTCCAATTCCTAGATGATGTAATTAACATTTAGAAACTTCAAAGACAAAAAAAAGCAATACTCTTTATATTACCTGAACATATAAGTTTATGGATGAATTACCTATACGTTGTAGATACCTTTTCCTCTTCTTTCTCTAGTGAAGCAAGGCCCTCCTCAAGTTTTCCTAAATGGAAATAGGATTTAAAAATCAAACGACACCGCCAAAGTCTGAAGTACAAGGTCTTTGAGAGTTCATAACCATCTAATGAAATGGAGGTATCTACTAAAGGGGAGTTCTTTTCAGCAGAACCAAGGGTCTTCTCACAAAGCTCAATCACCTCTTCATACCTCCGCATCTGCCAGAAAAACATACATGTCAACTCACAACTAACTGAGAAAATGCTGAGTGTGAGTGAATTCTCAAAGTGGACAATATAGTTGACCAATATAAACATTCACATTATGACCACAAAAAAGAAATATTAAATACTGATAACTCTGACCGTGAAAAGAGCCTCCGCCTTCATTTCATGTAACTTTTCTGAACTAGGGCTTATTGCCAAAGCCTCAGCAATAAGTTCCAAAGCACGCTCTGCATTGATAGATGTCTTCCTTTGCATAAGTTCAGCACAAAGATTCAGACATTCTGACACTTTCTGCCAGCAACAAAAAAATATCCATTAGTTCAGGTGCACAAAACACTTCTCAATATGCAGGGAACTTCAAGTCAGGGTCTCCTCACCACTAAACCAAATTTTAACATTGTTCACTCAGAAACCCTTTGAAAACCTCATAATTTGAAACAAAAAAGAAAAAGGAAAACAATAACAAAAAAAGAGACTTTGTAAACGCATTCCTCTCTAGTTGTCCTGAGTCGGTAATACCAACTTATAAGAAAAGCATAACTCTCTAATTTGTAGAACAAATTTGGATGTTACAGCTCTGGAGCATCTGCCTCTAAGTGACAGAGATTATGCACTAAACCAAACGCATAGGCATAAGATAAATATTTGAACTAATTATTTTAGGTGACTTACGCAGCTAGACATGAACGAATCTAATAAAACTAACATATGATATGAAATTCATACATATAACCGTACCTGCGCCTTTTGTAATCCATCAGAGGCTTCTGCTGCAATCTTTTGGTCCACACAGACATCACTTGCCAAGTGGAGGCACCTACTAAAATGTTGTGAAGCATCTTGAACCTCCCCAAGGGTAAGATAACAGCTTCAAGAATTTTAATAAAAAATATATTAGGTAGTGACTGAGAATACTGCATGCCAGAGCTCAAAAATCAATGCACCAATGTACAATTCAATGATTCTATCAGAAAAAATATATATACCGTATATAAATTTCACAGATCATATGATCATGTAAGTTCTGAGTTCAAACATTACAATTATAGTAGTCAGAGTCAAAAAGGCAAGTACAAAACCATACAGAATTATATATCTAATGATAGCCAAGTAACAAGAGTCAAAAACTTAAAATCAATGGCTTTGAAAATTTACTAAGAGTTTTATCAATCTTTTTTCCCCCAAGTTTCGGAGTACCTCATTCCGAAATCTTTGTCAAACCCACCAGCTAATAGCCAGATATCCTTTACAGTCTCAACCAGTTAGGAGTTAGTTCAATATACATCGATTTACATTTGGGTATTTAGGGTTTCTGACATATGGGGATCTAGGGATTTAGGGATGTGATGCTTCACTTTTAATATGCCTACAACTGAAATCATAATGGTGAAGTGAATCATTCAAATTCAATCAACTAACAGAACTAAATACTTAAATGGGGGTATAATGGGTGATTATAAACTATAAAGTTAGAAACTGATAAAAAAAAACCACTTTAAAAGCATAAGGGTACCGCTGTGAACTGATATATGTAAATCATAAAATTAGAAGATGAAAATACTTACTTGGCAGCTCTAACCTGCACTTTGAGGAAGTTGGGATCTATTGCAGCAGCCATCATACAATCTCCAAGTGCATCTTGAATTCTTCCAAGAGACATACGTGTTGCTGCACGGTTGCTATAGCACAGCATCAGTGCCCTGAGACAACTTCTAGATGTCTCATTTTCAGAAACACGATTTACCCCTTGGGTATAGCAGTCTTCGGCCTTAGACAGATCCCCATTAGAATATGCTTGGTTACCCCTGATACATAATATATTCAACAAGTCAGCACACTGTAACAGTCGAACACTTCACATGGAGGTCAAAGTCTAACTAAAAAGAAAATTATTAGTTGAATAGCAAGCATACATAAAGATAATTCAAAGTGATATACCTTAGTCGCCACTTCTCACATGCTTCCTGAGCTGCAGCTGTTTCAGCAGACAAAGAGACAGCCTCTTGTTTGATCTCCTTTTCCTTCTGCACCCCAGAATTATTTTCATTGCATTGTGATATTGGAATTTCATGATGGAGCCCCAGTGTCGAAAGTACTGGAGCTCCAGAATATGGCGAAAACTCTGCAGATGATGATCCATATGGAACCTTACCATTTGGAACAAAAGTATTGGCATCTTGACCAATCTTCACCATATTTTTCTTTTTGTGCAAGCGTTTTGATGGTGATAATTGAGATTGAGCAGCAGTAGAGGCAGCAAATGTGAAGTTTAATCCACTTCTATTCGATGAGCTTGCATGAAAGTCAAAGTGTATCCTGCCATCAGTATCGTATCTCTCCATCTTTGGGCTTGGACTAACTTCATTCTCTGCTGAATTAGCCGTGTCACTAATATAGTCTACCTCCTCAGTTGCAGACTTAAAGCTTTCGGTTTCAGCCCCAGAAACATATCCTTCAACAGTTGCATCAGCATTAACACTTCCACCTAAACGATGCTCAAAAGCTTCACCTTGCGACGATCTGCTCACTCCATCAACTTTATTTATATTAAGACATTCTGTTGCCATAGCAAGATCTTCATCAATAGAATCATTTGAAGCTTTCGGGACTGAATCAGTTTCCAGATAGTCGTTGACCAGACTAAATGATTCAGAAGATGCAGAATTTTCTTTTGAACATTGGTTACCAGCCAATGTTTCTTGATAAGGAGAAATGTCCATTGGTGAATAGGATTCAGAAGCCTCAACGTTTACAGGAGAACCAATATTTGAAACAGCACCATGCCCGTGCCACAGCTGGGATGGAGTAGAGTTCCTTAGTTTTCCACTTGGTTTATTCATTCTTGTATCCCTAGACCTTGCTGGCTCCCTCTTTGCATTGAATTCCAATTTCTTGTTTATGCCAGAAAACAAGTTGGCTTTACTGCTTGGTGTTTTAAACTCTACAGAGGATGTGCTCAAATGCTCTTGTTTGCTTGTAAAGTTAAATCCCTCCTCCCTCTCAGGTCTGTCACCGCGGTTTCCAGGTTCCATGTTCTTCACAAGCGTTTCGTGGGATGATGTCCCTCTATCTGATTGAGTAGAGTGTCCAGCCTTGGCTCCTATATCCAAACTCTCCATCTTTCTCAACAGAATACTCTCTTTTCCCCCATCGAAACTAAGACCTACGTTCAGATTCTTCATCTGATCAGGAAGTGCATTCACCGAGCTTCCACCAAAGGACTTGCTAGTACTAAACACAAACTTATTCACACCATCAGCATTATGCGCGCCGCCCATCTGCTCATTCTCATTAATGTTCAATTTCTTCTCCAACTCATGGAGGAGCTCCGAATCCGCATTTCTACCCAAAGAACCACCCACATTGTCCTTACTCCCCACCCCGAACCCTGTCCTACTATCAAATCTCCCATCATTACCTCTCTCAACAGCTCCACCACTCCCAGAGCCCTCAATATTCAACTTGCTCATATCCGACGCAACACTTTCATCGAAACTAGAACTACTCCCCCCAAACACAAACCCTCCAGCTGAACTCAACCTACTTCCTGAATCATCTTTCGTCTCCACGCCACTCCCGATTCTCAAATCGCTCATTTGCTCAGTCACACCTCTCCCCTTATTCAAATTCGAATCCGAGTCATCTCCGGAGCCTGAAATCCGGAACGGATTGAAGCCGGGAGGAGCCCCGGCCTCCGGCGACGGCGATGGTTCCAAGACCTGAGAATTCAGGCCTCGCCGGACCTTCAAAAGCCTCGGCCTCGAAAGACCTGAGCGCGACGAGGAACTGAAGCTAAAATCGGAGCCGGCATTCGAAGGGTTCATGATGGTGTTAGATTGATTGAAAAGAGGGAGAGAAAAAGAAATCTGACCGGTGGTGGTTGCCGGAGGTGGGGACTCTAGCAACGCCGGCGACATGTCAACGTGGGAGTCATCAAATCTTGTGGGAGTGATCAAAGCGCCCGAGTTTGTGATCAGTAATTAGAATTTTAATAATAAGAATAGGTGTAATGAAATGAATGCAAACACAGTAATAAGAAAACGACAGATGATTTTTATTTTTGTGTGGGAGATTTCAGAAAGGGAAAATTTTGTATGCCTTTGGTTTCAAGGAAGAGAGAGAGAGAGAGAGGAAGATGAAGATCATATGGGGGCTTTTTCACGGGGTACTTGTATCTATCACACTCTCTGATTGCATTTTCAAAAGCTTTAGGGTGCCCGGAGAAATTTTGATTGCCCTACCATCTATAAAAGTTTGCCAATCCTACTTTAATAAAATAATTTATTTTCTTGCCTTCAAAAGAAATTATGTTCTTCTGATTTTTTTTTTCTGAAGTAAAAACGGGTTATACCCTTTGTATTAATGGTCTCAAGCCAGAATAGTATCACATATACTATTATATTATGAAATTGAAGCTCGTATAAAATGAGCCTTGCCGAGCTAGACAATTATCCTACACAAGGATAAGTTTAGTTGAAAGCAAATTTGGTTGAAAGCTTTCTTCGCCAAAGCGCTCAATTGCGGTGCTCCAGAAGCTATCATTGTGAAGGTATGAAAAACCCTCTTAGTCGGCATTCGAAGGATTCATTGTCAAGGTATGAAAAACCCTATCTTGGACAACTAGAAGAGTTAAAACATAGATAGTTTTGACATTTCCTTATAAAAAAAAATGAGGAAGAGTGGGTGGATTGTAATTTAAGGTGTGTAACTTTTTAAACAAAATATATCCCACAACTATGCGTTATGAACCAACAATTTTCTTACACTGCTTTGCTGGATCTCAAATGCTCAGAAACTTTAGCTAGATTAGTTAGATGTATCTTTTCCTGTTATTGTTTTGGGTGACTTTAACTGTATTCTTGAATCTTGATCGATGAAAAGACTGAGAAATTTAAATCCATGCACTCCCACAGGCATTGTAAATCTTACATTCCCTTTGTATCCTAGTCCACAGACCCATATACAGTGGGCATTTGTCCGCCTCCAGAGTTTGTTCAAAGTAATGACATAGCACATATTTCTGACTTCTGAAAACGACTACTGTCTGTGAATCTTCATATCAAAGGTCAAGCTTTTCATCATCTGAAACAACAATTGATTTGCAGAACTGGACTTTAAACGAAAAAAAAAAAAAAAAGTAAAGTATTTGGTCAAGCTTAACAGGATGTACCTCTCGAACAGGGTGGACAAGCTGAAGAAGAACTTCAACTTCTACTGTGACTACTGACTACTGTTTGAGGATTACACGTAAATTCCCAACCCTAACTCTTTCGGATTTGTCTCCACCATCCATGCTGGCCTGTTCGAGAACCATAAAGTCTTTAGAAAAGAAAAATGGAATAGCCAACATTATATCAACATCAAATATAACTAAACTCCATCCATGTGCAGGAAATGAAACAGTAGAAAGTGGGAGCAGTCTATGCTACCCATAAGGCAACAATTGACATCACATCCCCTTTATAACCTCACTAGAACCAACAATCCCAGGGTCTTAGATCCATCAGAATAGATATCTAACTCAACCTTCCTCAATGGGCGTCACAAAAATCTTTACCAATATAGATTATGAACCAGACAAAGTAAAAACATCATGAAGGTTGATTATAAAAGCATGGGTTATATGTCAGAGCACAGAAGGTATCGAAAACTTACTTGTTTGTTACAAAATTTATCGTGCCTTGTGCAGCACGTTTGAGCAGGACTTCCCTTGCCTCAATTGCAATTCCTCCAGCCTATACATAGAGAATTTGATAAAAAGGCTTATTGCATCAAAGTGAAACATTTAGGCTTATAAAAAAAATATCAGCTCTATTACACACCTCTTCCGGAAACCAAACCCCAGGTTTTGTGCTTCCCTCAAGAACTGCCAGAACAAATGCAGTTGTTGCAGTTCCAACTGATCTGGAAAACAGAGTTTCAGTCAGATCTCATTCAAATCCTACATTAGGTACTTTCAAAGACATATCTCCCAAGGATTACATCTAAATGTATTATTAAACAGACATTTAAAAACAGGACCCCAAAAATAAAAAAAGATAAATCAATCTTTGGGCAGCTTAAGACTCACACAGAAAGCTTCTTGTGACTGAATACACTCACTGTATTCCGCCCGCCAGAGCAGTCCAAATCAACCTGTCATACCCACACCCAAAAAAAATAAGACGGTAAGAGAAAAGAAAAATGTTGAATGGTGTAACTACTCAAATCAATGTGCACATTTCTTCTGCTTATCTAATACTGAAAAATTTAGAGAAAGATGATGAATAACTAAAGCCTCAAATAGTGCTTCAATTGTCTATATTGCCACACCCGCATTGATACACGCTCTCCAGCAATCTCATCAACTGCTCTGACTACTGGGTCAAACATTTTAACCATCTGTTGGACTTTGCTTCTGTCTCTCAACAACTCCTGCAAAGTTCAGGTCTACATTAGTATAAACATTTTAGTAGGATCTAGCAAAGTATTTTATCGAAGTCGAAATATGATGTTAAGTTATCAGTGAGCACAGTAACAACTTTATATATTTTTTAGTCACCTAAGTAGCATTTGCAAAAGATAAAAACTATAATTTGAATTCTAGACAATTTACTATGGGGACTATTAAGGATAGTTTCAAATACTACAGCCAGAATTACAAATGAATCGTCTGAACCAATACATGCCACTTTTAATGTCATAGCTTACTGCAGGAAGAAGAGCAGTCATGGCTTCCATTGCCCAATTCCAAAAGAAGGGGGCAGTACCGAACCGGGCACTGACAGTAGGTACTCCTAGGATCTCGTGAGTACTTCTTACCTCTGGCAAATTCCTGAAAGAATTAAGATCATGCTCAGTACAAGTACAACTGCACAAACCTTTTGTTATTGAGGCCAAAACTTCATACTGTACTAAATCACTACATGATCAGAGAGACAGGAAGTCAGAAAACAACTGGGTCATCTAAATTTAAATCACTATTATTCCAGAAAAATGCGAATGCAGGCACGATCAGATTTCTGAAAAGTGATTCATGGACAAAAACATCTCATGGAGGGCTACTATGCTATCCAAGTCTTAAGAAATCTTCTGCAATCCATCAACTGATGCATGAATTGCATCCCTGTATTGATATAATTGACAAACCTCAGACTGGCTATGAGAGAGCTTCTCGTAAATATTCAGCTGTACCACCATTTTGGTAGATAAAAAGTATATATGTTTTGCAATACAATACTTGCAAAACCTGTGGAGGGATTTCTTTTATTTATCAATCTTTAATGTGGTTTCTAGTCTGGGGATTTTGTCGATCTGATGGTGAATTATTATCATCCATCCATTTTATTGTATCATGGTGATAGGGAGCAGGACAAACTGGTGATGGATATGTTACGACATGAGCAAGAACATACTTAGAAATCAATTAGGATATGGTATGTAACAATGAGGTCAAGATGTTTCTGTACCCAGCTTATTTGGTGTGGGGGTGGGTGGGGGAGGTTGACTCTGAGACTTATTCACATCATCTCCACACTGACCATGTTGGTACTGTTAAATGGTTATTCAGGGGTGGTTTTATATAATTGACTGGACATATGACTCTGAGACTCCAGACTCATGCATAAACTGTAGCTTCTTTGAGAGCAATATCGTCTTGCAGAACTTACAATAGATAAACATCTTTCTTTCCAATGCCTTTCCCAAAGTCAATCTTCAGCATTCCACTATATGGCCTTAGTTTGATCTTTTCTCCTGATTGAAGAGCCCATTATCATGGTTAGGTGCGTGATATACAAAATTCTCGATTAGTCATCGAAAAAAGGAGAAAAAAAAATTATTGTATGGTTGATACTGACCTTTATTAAATGCAACAACCTCTTCTCCAAGAAGCAGAAAACTAGTAGCTAAGATAGTTGGACCAGCCCCACCAGTACCTGCTGTGTAGTAGAAGAACCTGGCAAGGCCATATTTGCACATAATTTGTTAGGAACAGAATTCACCCTGTAGCCTATTGTAGAGGTAATGAAGAAGTTTCTGAAAATCCGTAAACCCCGAAAGCAATCTTTATCAACGTGGGTGACGTGAGAAGCTACTTGAGGAAGATTGTTCATGGAGCTTGAGAGGTGTGGACAAAGAAAGTACATATTTTGATTTAATATGAAAATATGAAATACAGTGTAATTGGAAGACACCACTGAAATTACATAAAGACAACAAAAGAGAAATAAAGACCAATTACATGCCAACGATTGGAGATGCATTTGCAACGTCAAGTTTAGATGAATGACGCACTTAGACTTAGAAAGATCTTAAGGTGATGAAAATTGTACCTTAGCCTTTCTGGTTTTCCTTTGTTTTCACTTCTTGCGAGACGAACTAGTTCTGCAGCCATCACTGTCATTATAGCAGCAGCAGTCAGTACTCGACAAGGAAATTGCCCCCTTTCACTTTTACATAAAATACTATCTTTTGGTACCTATAAACTTACGAGTACCCTAAATCTTAAATATGTGTTTCAACATCAAATGAATGGAAAAGTTGTTAGCAATGTCACATAAACCTAGGCAAAACTTGTGTCTTTGAGTTTTGCTAAACTTGCATCAAAAAGTTTAAACTTATGATACCACATTACATGTTTCCATTCCTTCAATTTAACATGTGAGTCAACACATCCCCTTCAATTTATTTATCTTCTACTGGGGTTGCGCAGCTTAGGCTATTCCAGCTCTAAGGCCAGATAGGCTTACATATGTCTATGGATAAGGCAGAGACTGGTATTGCGATTACTAGTTTCTTACATTTAACTTTAGAGTACCATATCTTTTAAACCTCATCTTGGTCAATCAGTTTCTTTAGTTTTATTGTGAACATAAATCATATATATGCACCAGCTGTTAGTGTACCAAATTTGTGTATTACAAAAATAGATGGGCTGAAGATAGACAGACCATTGCTCACTCCTGGATATATTCCACCAGTTGTTATAGCTGGAACATTAGCTGCAACTGCTCTATCGTGAAAAGATTTCGCACGGAATGCATAGGCTGTATCATCACAAACATCAATATAGGCTGTCTGTGGGAAGACAAAAGACATTGCGAAAGTCATATATCATTTCATAGAAAAGTTTGTATATATTTTTCCAAATCAATGTATCACCTTGGTCTTTAAGGCAGCTTCCAATACAGTGCACTTCTCTGCCTGTTGGAATGGGCCGGCAGCATGAACTACAAGATCGGCATCTACAGAGAGAAGTTGCATAGTACTTTAGGGACATGATAAATTACTTGCTTACAATAAGATCCGATCATCCCTGTTTCATGAAACTCACAATGAGATCACAAAAACCAAATGTACATCGATTTATGTACGCTATAGTATTAAACTAATCAACTGGATTTCCAACTTTCTCCCCAATACCAATAATGAAACAGACACACAATACAGAAAACCCACTGTTTGTACTCGACTCATAAAAGAGAATGTGAAATAGATGTACACATTTCTGAACCAAACTAGTAGACAATCTAAACTAAATTTGTGGAATGAAAAACAAAACATGTTAATTGATAAACTAAGTAGAAGCAAAACATGTTAGAAAGAAATTAGAACATGATTCACCTTCTAGAGCAGCTTCCAACGATTTTTCATTGTTGATATCGACTTCACAGAACTCCGAGTTCCCCCCAAGAGTAGTCAGCATATCAGCACCTTTTTCCCTGTATGAAGAAAAGTAAGTAATACATTTCTATCAATGTATAACAAAACCAATAAGCCATTGTTTTCAAGGAATCATCAATAGCGCTACTAAAGCTTAATTGCTACTTTCCCCTATTAATATTACGCAGTGGGATTTTAGACAAACAAAAACAAAATATCCTTAAAAAGAGAAACATAACAAGAAGTAAAGTTACATCAACAGCACACTGTTCTGTTAGGAAACTCTAAAGCCAATACAAGAATACTCATCACCAAATGATCGTAGATTTCATACCTGTTTCGGCCAGCGACGATAATTTGGAGGTCGGGGCAGAGGTTGGAGAGGGCAATAGCAGTGGACCCTCCGACCCGACCCGTTCCACCGAGCACCAACACCCTCGAATTCCTTGTCTTCTGTGGGAGCTGGACCCGAGAACTAGTTTGGGTATCGGCAGGACTGGCCACACTAACGATTGTAGAGCTTCTTCTTCTGAGCTTCAAATGCAGTGATGATGAGAGTGAAACTCCTCCCGCCATAACTTAACTTTGTATGAGAGGCTCTACTCTACTCTGTGCCAACAACATCCTATCAGTTTCGTTTTATCATTTCAATTTTCGTGTCTTCGGTCACGACGTGGCACGTTCTGGTGCCTAATTCCATCTTTAATTTACTTTTTTTACGGTGGAGACTTGAGTTTTACTGCTCTTACATACTGAGGTTAAAAGTCTCGGACAAAACACAATAGCAACTTTGTCATCTGCTCCAGTCCTCCAAACCGCGGTGGTGATTGGAAGATGAAGTGGAGAACTGCGTAAGTGCGGAGCCAATTGGTCACTTTTGTAGATGAACCCAATAGTTTAATTAGCATTTTTGGTTCTTTGTCTTGCAATATGTTGCTTCTCTGATTCTTGTGATCCCATCCACTCTTTTCAATTGCCATATGTCTGCAACCCCTTGTTTAACTATGCCACCTTTTGTTCTTGAGATTGTCTAAACAACAGGAACATTTGGCCTTATAATGCTTGTCTACTGATATGTGTGTATAATTTTGTGACTTACGGAGCACTTGAAGAAAGCAAATGACCAAGTAAAGATGAGGGAGGGTTGCAGGACTTGTAAGCATCTTTGTCAAACTGTTTCATGCTTATCTACTGCATTAGATTTTCGATTTATTATGGTGATAGTGGTACTATATTCTGCAGTTGTCAAGTTTGATATATTCATTTACGGGCTGATAGGTTGAATGTTTCTCAAAGAAAACAAAAAGATTTATATAATTTATGACAGAAAGTTTCACATTATTATTATTATTATTTCTGCATATATCTTCTTGCGGATCAAGTGAATTGAAGTGACATGTTTACTCCTCAAATTTGTAGTAATAGCTTTACTCTTCAAATTGTAAACTAAGTAATTAAAATGCTGAACAAGTCATAAAAATATCCTCATTAAATCTGAGCTTTGCTTGGATCTTTTTTGCATAGTTTTCTAGGAGTCATAGATTGGATTCTTGCTTATGGGAGGTTGAATACTTGTGATATGTTTGGGAGGATACAGCATTCCTGCTGTGTGTTACTACTGGTGTGTGATTTATAAAAGAGGAGCTGAAATGTTTTGTGCTCCTTAGATGTCTTGGTACTATATCTTCATGAAAAAAATAAAAAATTATTTGGACAGTTAAATATGAACTGGAATTACTGTGAGATCGAGTAGGTGGCAAGAAAAGTGGCATGGCCGGTCTTAAGGATATGTGTCCTGCACTTGTGCTGGCTGTTTCTGGGTGGTTTGGATGGAGAGGAACAAAATAATCTTTTTGGAAGCTAGGGGTGAGGATGTAGATGGACTCTGGGATAGGTATCATTTTTGGGCCTCTTTCGGGGGCACTCTACTGAGTTTAGATATCACTATTTTTCACACCATTCTTTACAATGAATGCAGCTGTGACTTAGATTTTTTAGTTTGTTTTCTTAGTTGTTCTTTTTGTGTTGTATCTGCTTTGATAATAATAATTTGTTTCTCTTCATCTTTTACAATTATATATTATTTGATTTCGTTATGCAACTTCAGGACACAATGATTGCTGCAATTCAAGAGGATTGCTCTGATGACTTGACATAAGTAGGAAGTACTGGTCATTTCTGATTCCTGATGTCCCTCTAAAGAAGTAAAGATGCAACGCCTCATTCAAGGTTTCTGGTGACCTGCAGGGCTACTATTGGCAGCTTTTGGAACTGCAGGGATCTTAAAGAAGCTAAAGTGGGCATGATGGAACTGATGGGGTCACAGATACAGATGTAGAAAGTTATCATGAAATGAGAAGAACAATCATGACAATTGAAGGCAGTTTGTAACATTAGAGCATCTCTTATTTCTGCTTCACATTGGTCCAGCCATATGTGGATAGTGTACTATGTAGACTTGTAGTAAACATGTAATCACATTTGTACAGATAGTGGCTTTGTAAATGTGGAACTCATAATGCATATTTGAAATTTCTTTGTACAAATATTATGTCCATAGTTGGAAGTTGTTGGTGAACTAGTGTAATGAAACTTTTAGCTAGAAACATGTAATGGTCTCGAATAATGATGAAGAAACTAACTTAAGAGCAAAAAGGTTTTCCGATTACAATTGAATGAGATATGAACTTAAATTTAAGCAGCAATTAAGTATGGCTGGATTTGATTAGATCACAAAGTAGTTACAAAGAATTTTGTAGGTACTATTTTCATTCACTTTCTGAACCTGCATATATACAAACAAAAGTAAAGAAAGACATAGGGAACTGACTCACCATATTAACTAGCAGAAATAAGGGCAGTGGGGGGCTTAAATCCAAGAGGAATACAAGAAATGACATATATTGTAGCCTTATGTTTAAACCTCCTCAACACCAACACCTTCCCTCCACCCCAGTGAAACACAGACAAGATTATCTTCTTTATGGGTCTCTTTCTGCTGCTGCTGCATTCCTTGCTGGAATTTGGCTTTGATTTTAAGCCTTCCTCATGATGATCATGATCAGAAGCTCCCTCCCCTATTTCCCAGTCAAGAGGATAGCTTCTCAGGAACACTCTTCTGTTATTGTAATCTTCATCTCGAAAACTTCTTGTTCTAAGTCCACTGTACTCCAATCCTGCTTGAACATCCATCTATATTACTTGAGAAATAAGTAATACACTAATAGTTACTTCTCAAGTATATAGCTTCAATATATATCTATATATAGTGATTATAGTCTACATTAGGGGAGGATATAGCTAGTTGGTGAAATATATACAGGACAATCCCAGGAGAGAGTAGAATACAAAAATAGAAAAATGGAAAATAAGTAAAGAATGATTCTGATGATGAAAACAATTGGCTTGAAATCTTGTTTTGTTCGGCTTTTCCAATGTTTGAAATGAATATACCTCTTCCATATTACAATAAGTATTCATGTAACACCTGCACTGCCAGTACTTTCTTCTAGCTTTTTATTTTATTTTTCATACATTATACAGAAATATCTAAACGTACGTCAGCCTTCAAAATATTGGTTAATTGGCCTTCCAAAATAAGAGTTTCTTTACTCTCTTCTT
Source organism: Fragaria vesca subsp. vesca (assembly GCF_000184155.1). NCBI lineage: Eukaryota > Viridiplantae > Streptophyta > Magnoliopsida > Rosales > Rosaceae > Fragaria > Fragaria vesca. The sequence continues at coordinate 30,940,904 of NC_020492.1, read as the reverse complement.
TTTCCCACCAAAATAATATGCTCCTTAGATTCCCTCACAGAGCTAAGCTCTTGTGGGAATAGAATAGATAAGTTAGTTATAGGAGACAAAAGAAGGTAACAGTGTGCCGTAGGGAATGAAATGACCAATTCTTTACTCATGAGAAACATATATAAAAGTGTTTATGCTGTCCTTGGCCAGAGAATCAGCAACCATGTTGCATTCCCTAAAAATGTGACTTTGACATTCTGCAGACCTGACATCATTATAGCACAACCATCAAGGAGAGAGCCCAGGGGATGAACATTAATATCAGAATTATACATAAGATGAACCAGAATAGCAGATTCTGATTCAATCTCCAAATGAGCAATTGAGTGCTTAGTCATTAATTTCAAACCAAAAAACAAGCCCTAAGCTTCAGCATCAAGAATTTCACCAGTGCCAATGTTGACTTGAAAACCATCCACCCAACTCCCTAAATGATCTCTAAACACTCCACCAGCTCCAATTTTTTCAGTAATAGAGGATCTTGTACCATCAATGTTCAGTTTAAACCAGTTGACAGAAGGCTCACACCAACAAAGCATTATGTAGCTGAACATAGAATTAATGTTGGCTTAAGCTAAGCACTGCTCCATTCCTCAGCATAATTCCAAATGATTTTCTCAGGACAGGCAGGAAGAATAATAGCAGGATCAAAAATCCCCTTATTTCTCCATTTCCAGATAAACCAGCAGACAAAAACAAAAAGATTGCACCATTTGATATTATTTTTATGCTAGTGTGACAGTGAATTTGAGCAGCAAACCAACTATTCCAGTCAAAAGTGAAAGAATTAGCAATAGAGCTAGGTTTAAGAAAAGCCTTCCCAATATTCTTTGAGCTAGGGCAGTCTCTAGAGAGATGGGTAAGAGTTTCATCAGCAAACTTACAAATAGGACATGAGGCATTATCAATGAACCTTCTTCTAACTCTCTGCACATTAGTGAGGATTTTTTTATGGACACCAGTCCACAAAAAGGTCTTTAACTTGGGAGGGCAATTCAACTTCCAAACAATCTTCCATAAAGGATATGTAACATTCTGCCTGATCAAAAGTGGAATTATAAGCAGATTTGACAGAAATACCATCAACAGTAGCACTCCAAATGAGTTTATCTCTTCCTCCAAGCTCAAAATTAACCATCTATAATTTGCATAACAATATGCTTAGAAAGCACAGAGTGGAGGAGAGGAATGTAACACCTAGAGTCACATATAGTGGCATTATATCAAGTAAAGCTTCATCCAAAACCCAATGATCCCACCAGAATTTAATCTTAGAACCATCACACCATAATAATTTGATTTTGTTCATGCAATTAATATTTGTATGACTTTCCTGTCAAATAAAAAGAAAACCTATAGTTATATTCAGCTCGAGCATAATAGTGGAAATCACTCCTCCGTAGATTTTCACTCAAAGATATCTCATTGGCTCTACACCAAATCAAAGACCAAAGCGGCTAGCGGCTTGAACTCTATTTTGATCACATAACACATATATGGGAAAAAATTAAACCTAGAGCTTGCAGTAGTTGTTGCTGGGATATCAATAACTAACCTGGAAAATATGGATACATGAACTTCAATCGGAACTGTAATTATAATAATTTTATTTTGTTAAAGTAGGGATGAATTTTTCTGAATTTTGACTAGTGAAAAAAAAAAAAAAAAAAG
>NC_020492.1:30924808-30939183 GCF_000184155.1 Fragaria vesca subsp. vesca | reverse complement strand
ATATTTCTTTTTGTTATAGTTTCCGTCTTTTTATTTTTATTTTTTAAAAGAAAAGAACAAAAAAACTGCAAGTTATATTTCTGAACGCGGAAAAACATCCAAGTCAGAAAGAGGGACTTGTCTAGTCGCAGCAACAGCGCCTTGCTACTCCATACTCGTTCCTGTATGTCTTCTCTATTTTCCTTAATCTGGGTGATGTTGATTTGTGGGTTTTGTTCAATTTGGGATCTATTTTCTAATTCACACAGCAAAAACCCTTGACAGTTTTAAACCCATAGAAGTGGATCTGTTTGTTTAGAATATAACCTACATTACTCTTGGTATTAGTAATCCGCAAAAAGAGGCCTAAAGAGTTTGGTTGCAGTTTGAGAGCAATTTATTTTCTTTCAGTTTCACATTTCAAATGTTTGTAATGTGCTTTCTTTTGGCTGCCATGGGTTCTTCATTCTTCAGTATTAACTCTTAAGCTTTGTGACTGAGTACCCAAATTACCCAACATCTTATTTTTTCGGACTTGAAGTAGCGTACCAACTAGCATAGAGGTACCTTTTATTACAGAGTTTAATCTTTTTACTGTGATTTCTTAGTAATGTGATGGATTGCTTTTATCAGTTTCTGATTGTATTGAAGCTTAATAAAATCACTTGCACGTATTTGTTTGTTCAGTTTTTTTGTTATAGAGCGTACTTATATGTGTATGCATTGCGCAGATTTGATTTGATTTGACTATTTGAGGAAGATTGCTTTGTTTTGTATATTGTTCATAGTTCATTTTTTCCCGTCATGCTTATTTTTAGTTTATAATACAACCAGACTCTGTTACACTCATGGCTACTTTTTCCATAATTGAGTTCTTGAATTGTCCCAGGGTCTTGGTTTCACTAAAGAGCCCGAGGTTCACCATAATCAAGATCTGTTAAATTCCTAAACAACATGGAAGGATTAGAACAATGGAAGAATCATGCAGAGCAATTGTCATCTCAAGTATTACAGCAATGCAAGGAACAGGCAGAGCAATTGTCATCTCAAGCACATGAATACCTTCAGCAGGTTCCACCTGTTCAGATCTATGTTGCTGTTGCCATGTTGCTATTAACCTCATTGTTCCTCTTATCTGGTATGCATCCTTCTTAATTTTTTTTTTTTTTTTTTACTCATTGGTAAATAAAGTCAAGTACTCAAGTTCAATTCTTACAGTTTCTATCTTTTGTTTTGTAGGTAGGTTGTTTAAATGCCAAAAAGCTAATACCATACTGTTGACTGGGCTTAGTGGGAGTGGGAAGACTGTTCTTTTCTATCAAGTAAGCACTGATATTATTAGGTGGTGTTCTTTATACATTATTGTATGGTCCATGTTTAGTAGACTCACCAGTTTAACTATTTCTCTAATTCCCTTATGCGATGTTTAATCCATGATATGCATGTGCTCTGGTTAGTTTCTTTAAAAAATTAGATTGTTCAACCTGTACTGATGTAGAACGACTTGCAGAAGAGTTTGAGGAGCAGCTGGAAAAATAATACTTAGAATAATAGGAAACTTATACTTGCTTATGACGTTGATTTTTTCCAGCTGCTCCTCGAACTCTTCTGCAAGTTGTTCTACATCATGTACTAATTGGGTGTCATGGGGGGCTCAGTCTCGTCCTGTTTTTCTTTCTGTTGTTGTTATTTACAATATTATGTTTATCCTTTGCTTTTAATGCATCATATATTTGTGTTCGTCAATTCAAAATTTTCTGCCCAATTTGGTATAATGCTTTTTCTTGCTTAAAATAAACATTTTTTTAGTAAAAAGACCAAAAATTTCTAATGACTTTTTGTTAATCGCTTTTTCCGTGTCCTGGTCTCTTAAGCTATGCATTAGCAAGATTGATCTAATTATGTTGACATGATTGGGTGCACTGTTTCAGCTTCGGGATGGCTCCTCTCATCAAGGTACTGTCACATCAATGGAACCAAATGAGGGAACTTTTGTGCTCCATTCTGAAAAATCAAAGGTGATATATCACAGCTTCCTGCATTAATAATGCCAATATCCCTGATCAACTTGATTTATGTATAAGACATTACTGCTATGTCCTCATAAAAATACACTGTAGACTTTATACCATTGTTTTTTGTATTGTGCTTTCTGAACTTAATCATGCTCAACCCTTCTTTTGGCTTTCCCTGACAGAATGGAAAGGTAAAGCCTGTACATCTTGTTGATGTTCCTGGGCATTCTCGCCTTAGACCCAAGCTAGATGAGTTCCTGCCTCAGGCATCTGGGATAGTCTTTGTGGTAGATTCTTTGGAGTTTTTACCGAACTGTCGTTCTGCTTCAGAGTAAAATTTCCTTCCATCTAAGCTATAATAAGATATTAAAAAGTGAATATTTTGCTTGCAATATGCTTTTTCACCAATTTTACCACCCGCTTATTAAGGGTGCCAACCTCATTAGTGTTGCTCCCCAGGAGATGATAAGAGATAACCTTTGCTACTTTAATTGCCACAGGTACCTGTATGATATTTTGACCAAGGCAACTGTAGTGAAGAAGAAAATTCCCGTTCTTATTCTCTGCAATAAGGCGGACAAAGTGACTGCACATAGCAAGGAATTTATTCAAAAACAATTGGAGAAGGAACTGTAAGATATCAAATCTTGTAGTTTTCTATTTTCCTTACAGATTAAAATAATTTTATGAAACTTTTTTTTAAAATGACTTGCTGTGATATTGCTAGTTATGCACTTGCAACTGATCTCTTAATGTCCTCCATATTTAAATTTCAGAACAAATATGCTAGGTCTTTCAAATTTTGGTAACAGCAATGTCTTCCATAAATCTGTTGCTTACACTTCACATCAACTTTTTCTTTTGTTTAGTTGTTTTTTTTTTTTTTTTTTTCAAATATCCTGGCTTTCTCTAGACTGCTGTTTGATTCCAATTCATTCTGCTTATGATTTATATTTATTAATTGTGCGTTATCGCCTGATTTATACATCTCTTAACATATTGCAGTGACAAATTACGAGCATCAAGAAGTGCTATATCAACAGCTGATATTGCAAATGATTTTACTCTTGGGGTAATTGGAGAACCATTTTCATTCCCTCAATGTCAGAACAAAGTTAAAGTAGCTGAAGGTGCTGGTATTGATGGTAACTTGATTGAGGTGGAACAGTTTATCAGGGACCATGTAAAATCTTAGGTGTGTTCTCCGAGTTGTTAAATTTGTGGTGTTTCTTCTCTGAGAGTTGGGTTGATGTTGTCATTTGATCATTGAAAATCCTTAACAAAGGTTCTCAAATCAATTGAACTTCCCAAGGTAAGTGGAGGAAGGAATTTTATGAAATGGAGATGAAGGAAGAGATAGATACTAATCATGGTTATGTTGTAGCTGGTAAGTGAAACATGATACCAAAGAACTAACTGTCTGTGGAGGCTTTTTGCTAGTTTGAAAAATCTTGGAACTGACTATAGCTATATTGAGCATTGCTACTGATTTCTGACATTCATTGAGTACTACTGGCTTTAATTAATTTCTTTGTTTTTCTTTGTTTTGGACTCTAGAAAAGTAAGATACGAGGTAATGAGGATGTGTTGTACAAATTATACAGTATTTCGCCCAGCATAGAAAACATTGACAATGAGCATATTACCATTCGAAATAACGAACCTAAAATATTTCAGATGCTTCATTCCATAAGAGTAGCATAGTTCTAGTTCAGTTGTCAATATTTCATCTTTGCGAGGAGCTGAGATCCTCGTGCCGTGCCAACACTCCAACATGCAGTCATACCAAACCTACGTGAGAACTCTTACGTCCCTCTCTGACTTTTCCTTTGTGTTGCAATGGTGACCTCTCTACCTTGTTCAATTTTCTCTATGGGCACGTTTACTTGTAATAGAATTGGAAAGTGATGGAATGATTGTTATTCATGTGTTTACTTATACATAATGGAATCTGAATGGGTGTAGGTCTCACCACTTAACCAGGAATTGATTCCTTAATAACCCGGAATTGTAATACTAAAGAGGGAGGTGGGTTTAGGAATGATACCATTAAGAATCAACTTTTATACTTAAAGTACCCTCTATTAATTGGAAAATGCTAGAGACACCAAAAATTCATACAAAAACTCTATACCAAATGATGTGGCACATGTCATATCATCATTTTAAACCTAATATTTTCCACCATGTATTTTTATTAACCTATTTGATTTTGAATAGAATTCTAAAACAAAACTCACAAAATTTATTTGCATATATTAATTATTAATTTAGTGTCCTCTTAAGAAGGAATACCCAACTTCTCAAGTAGACTATTTTAGGGACTAAAGATCGAACATAGTTTTTCCAAAGACAAGAAAACGAACAAAATCATCAAGGGAGAAAGGCACCAGAAAGTCTTTGAATGGTTGTTCAAGTTAAGGAAGACCATCTTTTGGGTTGAATCGTTAATGATATTGTTTAAGAGAACATCTAGAGAAACAGGAGCAGGAAAATTTTTGATAATCTCATACTCGTTCAAGCGGTTGAAGTTGTCATCTTGTGGTTCAAAACAATTACTATCTAAACATCCTAAAATATGTGTACTCTGATCTTTAATCATGCAAGTTGGCTTGATGTTCTATTTCTGCATTTTCTGGACATCTTCATCCATTTCCATTCGATCAAATCTTCTTAGTCAAAGAAAGGAAAGCATATGCGTATCGATTGAGTGTGTACATGTAGTGAACCTTGGGAAAATATGAGTATCAAACATAGTTGCAAGCTATAACCATGCCTTGCTAAACTGAACTTGTGAATTACTCCAGCTATATCATTTGTTGCTAATCTCTTCTTAACACGTGACGGCAAATCTCTTTCGATTTTATAATACCATCTTTTGCTTGGAGTACTAAGATCATGATTATGTCCAAGCACAATGAAGAACACTACCCATTTTCCATATGCGAGTAAATTTGCATTGAGTTTGGCCTTGCAATCTGATTTTGTAACTGGTTGAAATTTAAATGAATGTCTTGACTTGCTATTAGGCTTGCCAAAACGTGAACATGTGAATGTTATGTACTTCAATTCCCCATCATCTCCTCTGCTTGACGTTCTTTACAAGCTTCAAAGCCCATTCCTTTTCCATATGATTTATAATATTTCTCCAACTCATCAATTGAATCAAAGACTAGTCCAATCTCTGGCTCCTTTACCCTTTCTTTCACATTTTCACTCTCAATTGTATAAATATTTTCTTCTACATGACTATTAATTTGCACTTATCACTTCATTCCCACAGTCTATATCTTCTTCCTCATATGCAACATCCATCTCATTCTCAACGTTTTCTTCCATTGAAATATCTATTTCTTGTAGGAGAAATTTTAAATACACACCCTTAATCTCTTAATACACACCCCTATTATTTTATGTTTCTATTGAGATTTTATAGGTAAGCTAAATGACCAAAACATACATCTATTATTAAAAAAAAAAATCACGCTAGAAGTATTCTTTTCAACGTCTTCTACCCTAAAATAGTCGAAAGCACGTCTTCTCCCATAACCCAAATTCTTCTTCACAATTCATTTGGTTGGTTTTTTTTTTTTTTGTATCCGTATCAGCTTTAGTTTGATTTTACAGATCATATTGTGAAGTACTATATCTTTATCAGCTTTAGTTTGATCTTGTAGATCATATTGTCAAGTACTGCAGTTTTATCATGACATGTTTTATCGAATAATTAGCTATTTATGTTAAATAGCTACTGTACTTCTACACTTGTACTAGTTTGTGAATTTTGAAAACTTGTATTGGTGATTTGGAGTTGGGATATAATAATAAACATTTGATTATAAATTGAACGATGATAACCACAAATTTCTAGCAAAAATTAGACGAAATAATATGTAAAAAGAGGTACCAAATAGTAAATATATATTAATTATATTAAATAACGGAATATTTCATAAATTCAGGGCATTTTAGGCAGTTTGGGATGTGTATTAAGTATAATACTGAAATGAAAAACTTGATAGGTGGTGTATTAAGTAAGGGGTGTGTATTAAGATATTACGGATGTGTATTTAAAATTTCTCTTCTTGTAGTCTTAAAAAAAAAAAAAAAAAAAAAAACCAAAGAAAGACAAATGCGGCTGCGTATTCTTGGATGTGTTTGATGATTAGACTTCTAGCTCTAGGTTAATCCCATCACGTATTTCATTCACATAAGGAAACTAATTATTATTATTATTATTAGATTTTTAGGATTACTTATTAATTAAGAAAACCAAATATACTGAAATTTTTCAATTGAGTGTGATGACATGTATATGCCATGTAGGTTGCCATGTAATTTAGTATTAAATTTTGGTATAAATTTTTGGTGCACGTAGCAGAACTCCTATTAATTTTAATATGCTAATAATTAATAATGTGAAAGATTTTTAATTTTTTTTAGATACTAATACTAGTGATCAATTTTTTTATTATTCTTTTTTAGATACTACTAATATCTTATTTGCGGAAGTTGTTTAATTTTATGTGTGGAAGAATGATAAGTATGATGTCTTAATTTTGTTGTCCAACCCTTGCATCTTGCTGTTTGATATACAACTCAAAATGCTAGTACTATGAGTCTATGACCAAATGATTTTGATAAATCATGGTAGAAAGAGACGAGATTGCAATATACACAAGCACACACGTAGCCTCTATATTCTCTATATTAAATTATTATTATGTAACCACATGATTATAATCAATACAATGAATCAAAATAGTCACTCTTGGCTTGTTGATTATACATAACTTTTCAATTAAGACAATCAAAATGACAAAGAAAACTAGATTAACATGTAGGAAAAATTATGCAAGAGTGAATGTGTAGCTACCTTTTTTCAGTGGTATTTTAGTAATCAAAATTGTAATTAGTTACATTCCTAGTCTAATTCCATGTGGTAAGTAAACAACTCAAATGGAATTGAACTCTCCACATACTATTCTATTCCGTCTTCTGTTCCTTCTTTCTTTCATTCCTGATGAAATTCATTCCAAGTAAGTAAATGTGCCCTATATGTCTTTCATTTCCCTCGCATCCAAACAACCATCCCACCCCACCATGTTTGTCGATGAGGCCGACTGTTAGCTCGCGGCAAGCAATGCCACTCTTAATCTAAGGCGAGGTCGTCCAATTGATGATGATGATTTTAGAAGGTTGTTTTGTGTTTCAGTGCTCCTGAATGACCACATGACAGTCTAACGTGGTTCTCCATTCCATTTAAATTTTGACATGTGGATTTTCATGATGAAAAACTATTTTAGCGATTTTATCAGAGACAATTTTAGGTTTCTTGTTGATTTTTTAAATCCTAAACCCTTAACTTATACCCTAACCATATACCTTATACTCTAACCCCTAAATCTTATATCCTAAACCCTAGACCAAACTTATAAAAGACCTATGACAGTCATTTCATAAAATATAGAAAATTTTAGTTTATATTTTAATTGTAATAAATTCACGTGTTAAAATTTAATTAGCAATAAAAGATCACGTCATGACTTCTGTGTGGTCTTTCAAGAACATTTAAAAAATTCTCATTCATGACATGTTTTTATCAAAATATATAATTGTAAAACGATATACACGGAGAGTATTTAGTGTTCGACACATCAGACAAGCCAAGCCTAGTCTAACAATGCACGTCTGTATCGATTTTTTTGGTGTAACGTAGCAATGTATGAGAGATCATTAGAAAATGGTAATAAGAATGAAAATCGGAGTATATCCTTGGGGCTTGGACCGACCCGACCCGACCCGTTGTGAAACACACAGTTGTGTGTGAGGCCACTAGCAAGCAAGTAATAAGTCCCAGTAGCGCCAGTCGCCGCCGTGTTAGAGAAAGCAAATGGCGACCGACAGTAAATCCAAGTCGTCCTCAGCACCAAAGTCCAAGAAGGGCAAGACTCGTTATCTTCCTCACAACGTACGTCACTACTTGTCTCTCCGTGTTTGGGTTTGTAATCTTGCTGAATGGTGTGTGTATGTCTCTGTATCAGAGGGCAGTGAAGAAGAAAGGGGCGTATCCGTTACACCCGGGGGTGCAAGGCTTCTTCATCACTTGCGATGGTGGCAGGGAGCGCCAAGCCTCTCATGAAGCTCTCAACGTTATCGACTCGGTATCTCCTTTCCTCTCTCTCTCTCTCTCTCTCTTGGCTTGCGCTTGTTTATCAGAGTCCAATAGACACAGTTTTCTCTGGTTTATTATGAAATTCAATCTCGACATTGGTTCTGTTATCTATAGTAGGCCATCCAAATGGATACTAACACATACCCATCATGCTATTGCTCAAGATCATTTATGACATCCTTGTGTACTCATGGACTATGATACGGACAACATAATTGTAGCTTAAGCTGAAATTGGTTCTTGATGAGACCCAGTGATGACCTGCAAAAGCATATAGGTTGGCCATATGTTTACATTTCTTTGAAATCTTGCGCAATTATTAGGAAACCTTCATCTTTTTCTTTTTTTTTGTCCTTTATTGTTCAGATCTTCAATAAATCAAATTACTGTGAAGGTCAAGATTCGCTGTCATGGAATATGGACTATGATTTTTCTCTTCAATGTCTTGTTCCTAGGTTTTTTTAAATAGGAATTTTCTTGGGAATCTGATCTGTTGGATTGTTTTGGTTTGCCTTTGCAGTTCTTTGAAGAGCTTCTACATGGGAAGGATTCAGCGATAAATCTTTCTGAGGCACCCAGTAAACCTATCAATAAAAAAATTAAGTTCACGTACTCTGATTCTTCTAGTAGTGATGATGACGACGATGATGATAAGAAAGAGGAGGGGGAAACTGAGGAACCTGTTGAGGATAAAGGGATGGTCAATGAAGATATAAAATCTGATACTTGTGAAGGTGATGATGGTAGTCATGATAATCAAGTAAGTGAGACATCAGATCTTGAGAAAAAAGACAGTGCTCCCTGTGAAAATAAACCAGAGGAAGATACTAAAGTCGACATAGAGGGTAGTATAAGTAAAGAGATTTCTGCTAAAGAAGTTGAAGAGCCACCAGCAAAGAAACAATGTCTGGGAACAGATTCATCAAAAAGGATCCCGGATAAAGTAGAGGAGAAGTCCATTGATCGATTAATTGAAGATGAGCTCCAAGAACTTAAAGATAAGAACAAGGTGAGCTTCAAATCCCGTGCCATATATCGCTAGATTGTTCGTGCTTGTGATTCTTTCCCTTTCTTTTTATCTAATATGGGTCCCAAGATAGTTTTTTCCTGAAAAGAAATCTAGCTTATGATCATCCTGTAAGAGTGTTGTCTTGCATCAGATATTTTTTTCTTCTCAAATCTAGCTGATGATCATTTTGATATTTTCCATACTTTTCTTTTCTCTGCATTAGCTTGCATAAAATAAAATAAAAGATTTTCAGATGCGTATCTGTCAGGAGTTTCCATTACTATTTAGCTGGCCCTGCATCTGACTGTTTTCTGCTAGTGCATTTGTCGTAACACTATTCTCTTGTTTTATTGTATAGTAACTACATATATAAGTAATAGTTTTACCTCCATTAATTTCATCCTGTTGTAATAGTTTTACCAGAACCTGCTAACCAACCCGGTTTAAGAATAGTTACAGCATGTGCACTAGCAGATATAAGTAATACTTTTACCTCCATCAGTCTCACTCAATCCTGTAATAGTTTTACAGAACCTGTTAATCAATCCCGTTTAAGAATGCATATCGGATATTAGTTGAGAGTTGCTTCAAATTATGATGGATGAATATCTTAGCAGTCTCTTTATCTGTATCAACAACAGAGGGAGGGTATCGTTGTGTAAATATTTATCATCAAATGATGTGCAGAGATGATATTGCCCCTTGCTCTTATTATCAGCTACATTCTCAAAACTTCCTCAGCACCTAAGGCTCATGTCCACACCATTCTTGGTCAAGAAATTTGGGACCTGGATTTTCAATTCAGAATTCAAGGGTTTGTGGTTTGGGTGCAAACGATTGATTACAATCATTTACGAGGATTCTTGCATTCATTATTGCATTTCTTCTTACTTAAGTATACAGTGTCATGGTTATTGTATGGACTGCACCATTAGGACTAAGGAATGACAAACCATCATGATTTCTATAGCAAAGTTGAGTAAAAAGCATCAAAAAGAGGTTTGGATAGTCCATAATCACCAAATACCACTTAGCATCAACTTGGAACAAAGATGGATCTGAGAGAAGCAAAAGGATGGAGCTTGCCGGTTACCAGAGGTACAAGGTGGGGACTGCTCTCTGGTCTGGGGAAGATTTGGATAGAGGCAGCACTGTTATCTCATCTTTGTGTTTCTCTACTTTGAAATCTTTTCTAAATCATTTGTATAATGGTTGGGGTAGTTTGGAAAACTAAATTAATAAATGAGAAACTGAACTGCAAATTGATATTGAAACTACATAGTCAATTTCGTGAACAAGGCTTTCTGCTAGAAATCATACTTGTCCCTATCTCCATTGTGCAACCATCAGCAGATTATTTGTTCATGGGTTTGTTTTGGTTAGTTGCAGATTTATATATATTTGGTGTCATAGTTCTTTCTTTCCATATATGTGAGTATCTGGGTGAGATGAACTTCTAATTCCCCCTGTCATTGGTTTCATCTAAAAGTTTCATATAATTAAAAGTTAAGGGGTTTATATCATTTTATGGGATTTTCTTCTCATGTTGATATTGGATTATTTTCAGAGGCGCTTTATCAACCTTGAGCCAGGTTGTAATGGTGTTGTCTTCGTTCAAATGCGGAAGAGAGACGGAGATCCTGGCCCCAAAGATATTGTACAGCATATGATGACATCTGCTGCTGCAACAAGGAAACACATGTCGAGGTTGATATGTTGCTTGTTAGGTTAACCTACAAATAATACATAAAACTCATCTCAAATTGGTTGGTACAAGCTAATTTTCATGCTGCTTTCATATATAGGTTTATCTTAAGGGTATTACCTGTCGAAGTATCGTGCTATGCATCAGAAGAGGAGATTTCCAAATCAATTAAACCTCTTCTTGCACAATATTTTCCCTTGGAAACTGATAGTCCTCGGAAGGTAAGACTATATTTCATCATTTATCTCTTTCTTCATGATAATTTGGTTGTCGAGACTGCTAATCTCTCGTTAAGACACATGAACTTACATAGTTTTTTAAATTTTAATTTATCAGTTACTGCTGGAAACTTTGTCTCCACTTATTTGATTTAGCCAGAGTTAGATCATCGTATTATGTGCCTGCACTAGGCAGTGAGACCTTCTCTCTTGTGAATGATGGTTTTTTTTTTTTCTTGCACTTTTACAAATCTTTGATTTTATTCTGTTTTGTTAAAACTGGAATAATATGATATGAAGATAAAACCAGATGATTCTGGGCATTATTGAGTGATAAATACAAGTATCTGGATTTTGGAGGGAGAAAAAAGTAAGAGAAATAAGAGAATGTGAAGCGGCAATAACTGAATCTTTTGTGGGAATTGGTTGATTTTGGGGATCTCTATGCCATCAGTTTCTTCATAATTCAGAATTAGTTTGTTACATGGTACTCTGTCGTTTCTTTATGAAAAGAACCAATCTGTGAGTTAGCTGTTGTGTATTTTGTTGTTTCATTGTTTGCTGCTATGCTATTCTGTGATGTGTACCAAGCAGAGTGATGTACTCAAAAGTACGTCTGCTGTCACCCCACCCAAAAAACAAATACCACAAAACAAAATGATTGGTTCATAGTGTTGTTTGACTTGGTTTGCTTCAAGCATAACTAGAATATTTCTGTTTGATATCCTGAGATGGTTTCTGATTTTACTTGATCTTCTGACAGTTTGCAGTACTCTATGGAGCACGGGCAAATACTGGTATTGACAGGATGAAAATCATAGATGCAGTGGCAAAGTCCGTGCCTCAACCTCACAAAGTTGACCTTAGCAACCCTGATTTGAATATTGTAGTTGAAATTTGCAAGGTACATGATCTTTTCCTGCAAGTCTTGTTTTATCATTAGGTTTATTGTTGTTTATTTTACTTGCTGAGGTGGTAACATGAAGTACATGACACAGTATTTTTGAGTTTTACTTTAGAGTGATCTATACGTTTCATTTTATCATTTTACTTTTATTTATTACTATTTGTCTTTTTTCCCAAACTGTGCAATTTCAAGTTTTTATTTCATAGCCTATTGCTTTCTTGCAAGTAGTGGGTGCTACATAGTCCATGGACCTAGAATTATCTATATTTATCAACACGAAAGAAGCATTACGTTTAAGCTTCTTGATGTTACATAGTCTAAATTCGCATTTTGCTTTGATTGGCAGACTATTTGCTTGATTGGTGTTGTTGAAAATTATAAGCAGTTGGCCAAGTACAACCTGAGGCAGCTCACATCACCGAAGCCATAGGAATTTGATCTTTTACTTGAGCTGGGTTTGGACCCTTATATGTAATGCATCATTCTGGTAGTTATATCACATAAATTATCTGCATTCAGAATATGAGAACCGAGAACTCAGAAAATTTGCTTGGCATTGTTGAAGTTAATTAAGTTCCTCTTTTGTTTTTGGCTGAATTATGGTTGTATTCAGTTTGTATGACATTGTGGATTCCTCTTTTCTCACAATAACACAGTTTTAGAAGCGTGAATCTCTTTGTGATATTGTTGGGTTGGGAAATATGCATCATGATGCTGGTTTTTTTCTTCTTGATATTGACGCAAAAACAGAAAAAGCTTCAAGGGTCTTGATAGAGCCAGTAGTGTTGAATTGAGCTAAAATTTAGCAGGTCACATTTGCCTTAAGAGGTCACAATGCCCTTTATGAACTTCTGAAACTGAAGAGACGCCTGCTATCATGCAGGTCATGGAGTCGAACTAAAATTTGGTAATCGTAATATGTTTGTGAAGGAATGCTACATGTTTACTGACACTAGCTGACTTGTTCTTTGTGCAAACGCTAGTATCAATTTATTCGACACTTCTGGTTGTTGGCCTTTTTTTTGTTCTCAGTGACCTTTTTGTTGGCTTTATGCTGACCCAAGTTTTCATATTACTGTTCTTCAACTAAGTAGATTATGTAGAATGAATCAAGGGAAAGAGAGAGAGAACTTCAACTTTGAATCAATGTCTACACCTCTGAATAACAAGGTCCTTAAAATTTCTCATTTGTAAAGAGAAAACAACACGAATGGAACACACAACCGAATCATTAATCCTACACTGAAGACTCCTTGCATCTCAATTAAGCGTTTGGAGCCTTGTACAATTTCTCCACCATCTTCCTATATTCTGCAAGAGACAGAAAGAAACACAGCATAATTTAGACACTGTTTATCATGCAAAACTATCTGAAAACCAAAACAATTGAACAAGTAAAGGAGATCCAAGATTTACCTTCTTGATTGCTCCAAAGTTGCGCTGCATGGGGGTTCAAAGGTGAGCTTGTGTTTGGTTCTGTAATTCACATATACAAGACCCAAATTTCAGAAGACAATAGCTTCATAGTATTCACAGCAGCATACACAAAGAAAACCAGTTGATATAAAACTCAATTTACCTCCGAGAAGACTCTGGATCGATAAGAGGATGGTTCTGACATCATAAGCCGAAGACCATTTATCCTGCAATTGGTTTCAAAGGCACACATCAAATCAAATTATCACGGAAACAAAACACCATAGTAGATATTAGCACTAGTACAAGTTCAAAGTACCTGAAGAATGTCCAAGCAAATATGGCCGCGAACATCGACATTGGGATGAAAGCAGAAAGTCTCGAACTTGACCTTGGGAGGCTTAAAGGGATAGTCATTGGGGAAAGAGAGCAACAATCTGTATTGAGTCCCTTCGAAAACCGTGTCTTTGCTTCCATTGATGGTCCCTTTCCAGCAGAATATGTTGTCTTCCTCAGGAAACGCAGATATCCCCGAATCTCCACCCATCTATAAATTCAATTTCAATCAGTCAAATCACCAAAAACCCTAAAACTGAAAAACCCCCGAACGGAAAACAAAGAACAAGTCGCAGTGATTACTCACCATTAGAGCCATCAACTCGGATTGAAGCCTGTTGCAAACACATAAATCAAGATCAGAAACCTTGGAAAACCATGGATTATAAATCTGGGGCGAGAAAGCTAAACCCTAGGATATTGAATATGAGGAATTTCGATTCACCTTTTGAGAACGGATTGGGAATCGGCGGTTTTCGCCGGCGCCTGAGATTTCTTGGACGCGCCGGTGCCAGTGGCGCCTGGGATGTTGTCCTGGTGGTTCACAGACGCCATTGAAGAGAGAGAGAGAGAGAGAGAGAGAGAGAGAGAGAGAGAGAGAGAGGAGGGAGGGGA